>NC_081416.1:13050431-13263225 GCF_949786415.1 Peromyscus eremicus
AAATGTGCTTTATTAGGGAAATTTGTATCATTCCCATGATCCTGTTTTCAGAGAAGCCTATATCTGATGCTAATGACCTCATGCACAAAACACAGGCAACATTACACATTTCATCATGTCTTGTCAGGAATGATTTAATTCTGAAAGCTCATTTAGGGGCTTTCCAGGCCCTGCTACTAAAGAAAATCAAGTTGTATTAAGTCTATGATTTAGGAACAAATACAACACTTTTTCTGAATATTGAATTTGTTAAAAGAGAATTTCCTATAAGCTAAAGAAGATTCAACCTGACTATTTGTAAAACAAAGAGGTTTGGCCCAATTATCCAAAATGATATAAAATATACCTTTCTTTTGAAATATATTAATATGAATATTATTAAGAGCAGACAATGTAAGATCATGTGCAAATTACACTTTATACTTTATTATTGAATTTTGTATGTAGCTGCCAAAACACATTTCTCAAAGATTTTGTTTATAGGACATAGAATTAAAAGTTAGTCATTCTGAGTGGTAAATTCACATAAAGCCACTTCCAAAGGACTTATTTACATAAATGAGATAAGCTAATTAGTTAGATAGATGCATGGCTGGATAGATAGATATTTAAAAATAGAAGGTGACATTATCAGTTTTATGGTCTTTGAGAATTAGTACCTCGGGAATTAGGAAGTTACATTTGTCAGGGTTTGTTAGAGAACAAACAGGAAAAAGATGGAGGTGAAAAGAGAGACATGAAATTTTATTGTGAGAAATTGGTTCACACATTTACAGAAACGGAGACACTTCTATCTGCTTCGAGGGAGGTGAGAAACAGGAGAGCCAATGGCATAATTCCTGTAGGAGCTCAGTTCCCGATCATGTGACTTCTTCCATGCACAGTCTTTTGTTCATGCCAGACTTCAGGTAGGATGAGACCCACCCACTTTGTGAAAAGGAATTTGCTTTGCTGAGTCTACTAACTCAAACATTAGTCTCATCCAGACACACCTTCTCAGGTGCACCCAAAATAATGTTTAGTAAAACACCTGGAGAACCTGTCATCCAGTTGACACATAAAAAGAACTATGTCAGTGGTAGATAGTCATTGAGAAATCAGATGACCAAGGAAGGCTTTCCTGAGAGGTAGTGGTGAACTCTAACAACATTCTAGATCTGGTAACATTCACAGGGCACAGCAATAAAGTTCTGTGATTGTTTACAATTCTACTCCAATGACACAATATTCACAGAGACTTCTCAGGTTAAGTCCTCTCTAAGACCCTTATCATCCCAAGCCACCCACACTTCTGACCAATCCAGTACAGATTTGAGGACTCTAATTACTTTCTCAACTTGACCACTTCTCTGGCTAGCTCTTAGAATCAGGAAAATGTCATGATTTTAGCTAACTCTAACCCCCAATGTGACTGTATTTGAAGACAGAAATACTAAAGGGATATTTAACATTAATGATGTCATAAAGAGGGTGCTTTACCTAATCAGGACCAGTGGTCCTTAAAATAAGAGGAAGAAATAGCAGGTCTATCCTGCACCAACCCTTCATATGAACAAACAACAAAGGATAGATCATTTAAGGACACAGTGACCAAGGGACTATTTACAGGCCGGGGAAAAAGGAACTTACCAGAAAGCAATCTGGACAGCAATTGCTTTTATAAATCCAACCTCCAAAGTTCTGAGAAAACAAATTTCTGTTGTTTGAGCTACCCAGTCTATGGTATTGTGTTACTGAAATCCATATTTCACCATATTTAATGCAATTAAATTTGTTTATTTAATGCATTAATAATATTTAACGCAACACATTTAATATTACAAACCCAACAGCATACTCTTTTAATTATTATTTCATTTTTTTTTGTCATTTCCTTAGCCTAACACAGATTTACTTCTCCTACCTTTTCTGGGTTGTCTTTAGTACAGTGCTTTTCTCTGGGCACATTGAATATGCTGTTTTGTTGCCTTCTGGTTCCATGCTTTATGCTGAGAAGTAAGGTTTTTAGTACTGTTAGGGATCTCTGGTAAGTGATGGGTCATATTTCACTTGCTTCTTTCAAGATTTTCTTCTTACCACTGACTCCAAGCTTTTCCTCTATGTCTGTGGGCAATATCTTTGTATTTGTCCATTCGGAGTTCATTGAATTCCTTATATGTGTTGTTGAGGTTGTTTTTTCTTTTTTTTTAAAGTAAATTTTGGAAGTTTCTTTCAACCACAAACTCAATATCTAGCAAAGCTATCTTTCAAAAACAAAGGCAAAAGGCAAAATATGGACTTTTTTAAAATAAGCTTAGAATTTGTTGCTAGATTGTGGTGGTCAATATGGTGTTTCAGCTCGGTCCTGTAGTATAAAGACATAATATGTGCATATGTATCAGCTAGGTCCTATAGTATAGAGGTGTAATGTGTGCATGTGCACCTCTCATTATAACTTTTGCTTAGGAGAGGACTTCCTGGATTGAATTTCCCCACAATATGGAACTCAGCTTTTTTGTGGGGGGAAGATTTAAGAGCTATTTTTTCAACTAGCTGCTTCTCGTCGATGAAAAATATCTGAAGTGTACTCTGGAACTGCAGTTGGCTACACTGGTGGTAATTCTGAGAGGCATGGCAGGACCAAGAACTGAGAAGACAGGAAGAGGTAGAAGCCTGAGGTTCTCTTGGTTTGTCTCTCCAAGGATGGGACAATCATCTCACAAGCAGAGACATGGACAACACAGCCCCTGGACTTTCAATATGGTGAACACCAGAGAGAATCTCCATGAGCCGGGAAGGGAACTCAACATATTAGTAGCACTCACCCATAATTTGGTTTTGGCGATAGGGTGTTTGCATCAGAGTGAGAAATGCTGAAGTCCTGCTATTCTTAATAAGTTAGCCATACTTCTTGGAGCCAGAGGAGCAGGGAGACTGGGGGTAGAAGGATGTGCATTGAGAAATCTCTAGATTTCAGAGGAGTGGGAGGGGAAAAGGGAGAGGCCATCCAGATTCAAATACCACATACTTGCAGATATTCTTGAATCTGTTCTTTTTTCCTCTTTTGACAGTTCCCTTAGAAACATTTCCAGAACCCCGTCCCTGTGGGTGTGCATGTGGGAGATGTGTGTATATTAATGAATCACTGTCCTGCCAAAAGTGGAGCTTCTGACTTAATTCTCTTTTTAAAAAAGATGTATTTATTTATTTATTATTTATTTGTGTATGAGTGTTTTGCCTGTATGTATGTGTGTGCGCCATGTGCATGGCTAGTAACCTCAGAGGTCAGAAGATGGCGTTGGATTCCCTGGAACTGAATTTACAGGTAGTTATTTATGAGCTGTGATATGGGTGCTGGAAATTGCACCTGGGTCCTCTGGAAAAAAAGATAGTGCTCTTAACTATGGAACCATCTCTCCAGTCCAAGTCTCTTAAATAAAATAAAAAAATATATTAGGACATTTCCTTGATATAATAAATATTCAGTAAATAATGAGATATTATTATTACACTCTTCCTGCTAGTTTTCTTCAATCTTAATGGTTGACATGTTTGTTTTTTTCTTCAGTTGTGAACTTTTAGCCTTTTAACAATGAATCTTATTATCAACCTCAGTGTTTCTATTTGCCTCTTGCAATTTTGCCTTTATATAAATAGCATCAGAGGTCTGCCCTTCTGTCAGATTTTTGTTTTGTTTTGTTTTGTTTTTTCGAGACAGGGTTTCTCTGTGTAGCTTTGGAGCCTGTCCTGGAACTCACTCTGTAGGCCAGGCTGGCCTCGAACTCACAGAGATCCACCCTCCTCTGCCTCCCAAGTACTGGGATTAAAGGTGTGCACCACCACCACCTGGCTCTGTCAGATTTTTATCCTCATATCTATAAAGAAACAGAAAGGAGGGAGGGGTAGGTACCCTCCCATCCTGACAGCTAGAGCAATGAGGAAATAGGGAAATATATGGCATCATCATGGGATCTGAGTACCTTATTATAGTTGTGTATTATTGTAGAGTATGACAGAGGTAAGGGAAGATTTTGAGGGCCTCAAGTGGTAATGTGAAGGGCTGGGACAATACTTGGGAAGAAACAAAGGTGTCATAGCCCAAAAGAATAATTATAAAGGAATTTCCCCTCTATTTTCAAAATTCTACTAGGAGAACATTAGGACTTGGTTCATAACTTCAAATTTTCTATCTCACTCCTTCAGTAATTAGCAGAAAAATAGTAAGAAACCTAAAGGAAGTTCATCTTCCCCAAAAATCTTTCATGCATGAGCCAAATAGCCATGTTGTATGTTTCCATATGATAATATATCTTTCATTCATTCCAAAGATTGCAACTGTAAGTCAACATTTCTTGCATGTTTTTTTTTTTATTTATGCCATCTCAGCACATGTCTGGACTCCATAAATTAAGAAATATTCTTCTTGTTCAACATTTATATCTTTAATGTTAAAATGAATGGAACAGAGCACATTCTCGGTGTACATTACATGAATAAAACAGTGAATAGATGGAGAAAATGGATGAGTGGATTTAGTAAATTTTGTTGTTGTCAATTATTTTTGTTTGTGCATATTAAATACAAAATGTGTTGGGCTTTGTTTTTTTCTATTGTAAAAATATTGGTTGTGGGTGGAATCTCTGTCCTTTAGGTCATGACTTACTACAAACCTTCTGTGTCTTCATTGGTAGTTGATGGTGAAGCACATCTGGTTAGAAATCTCACAGGAGACAGGTTAAATTATCAACTGAACAAATGATTCCAGTGAGGGCCCAGCAAAATAATTTTAAGAATTTTCACTTGAAAATAACCACTTCATTTTCAATAAAATACAAATAAGCTTTCCTGTGCAAAACTCCTGAACACTGATTTTCCAATTCATCAGCTGTTAAGCTTATCTATACACAAATCAATTCAAGGTGTTAGCAGAGGGGAAGAAGTGGAGAATTCCAAGAGAGAGCATATCCATTGAAAATGCAGAGGGCAGCAATGATCATGAGCTGTACAAACTCAACCTTCAGAAATGGCAGCAGGCAAATTCCTCAGTAAGCCTCCCTGGAGCAGGCCAAGGCAGGAAGGATTCATCAAGGTGAATGAACAATGATGTGCTCTGATCAATTGCCCTCACTATGCTTCAGACACCCCAAGTGTCAACGCGGCTTTACCTGATTGGCTGAGTAGAAGGCTCTCTTGGCAGAAATTCGATTCACATCCTGGCAAAACCAAACAGGCTTATGCTTCTCAAGGGCAAGCCTTGCTTGGAACCAGAAAGCAGATGCCATAGAGATTTCAAACAATGCATCTGAGATAGATCCTCTAATAGTAAGTTTCAAGCCCTTCCTCTATAATTTAATACAGTTATTGACAGTTTCATCTTATTTAACATTGAAATTCAAGGTTTCTTTTCAGACATTTTACCTGACTTTTAAATTTACTGTATGAGTTAATGTGTTTCATCATAGTATCTTCACACGTATGTGTCATTATACATGGTTCGAATTTCTATCTCTCCCCCACTGTCTTCCATGATGCTTCCTCCCCCACTCCAGCTGGTTTGTTTCTTCTCCTACTTATCCTCTCTTCTTTCCTATTATATATATTTAATTACTATGGTAGTTTGAATGAGAAAGCACCTCCATAGACTCAGACGTTTGAACACGCCGTTCCCAGCAGCTGGCACTGTTTGGAGAGGTTGTGAGAAGATGCTCCCTGTTGGGGAGGGCTCTGATAGTATACAGCCTCACACCACTTCAGGGTCATTCTATTGCTTCATGTTTGTGTTTGATATCTTGCAGTTCAAGGAGTCCAGTTGAAGACAGAGAAGGGGGATTCTGTGAGCAAGGGGCATCAAGACCATGATGGAGAAACGTACAGAGACAACCAAACCAAACTAGTGGGAATTCATGAACTATGGACCAATAGCTGTAGAGCCTCCATGGACCTGGACTAGACCCTCTGCATAGGCTAGACAGTTGTTTAGCTTGATGTGCTTAAGGAGCCCCTGGCAGTGGGATCAGGATCCATCCATGCTGCATGAGGAGGCTTTTTGGAGCCCAGTGCCTATGGTGGTACACCTTACACAGCCTTGGTTCAGAGGGAGGGGCTTGGACCTGCCACAACTGAATGTATCAGGCTCTACTGACTCCCCATGGGAGACCTTGCCTTGGAGGAGGTGGGAATGGGGGTGGGTTGTGGGGGAAGGCTCAGGGGCGGGAGGAGGAAGGAGATGGGCACCTGTGGTTGGTATGTAAAATGAACAGAAAATTTCTTAATCATTACAAAAAAAAAATCTCTCAGCTTCTTGTTCCAGCTGCCACATCTGCCTGCTGCTATGCCTCCCTGCCATGATACACTCTTATCCTCTGGGACCATAAGCCCAAATATAGTCCCAGCTCTTCCTTCTATAAGTTATTTTCAGTCATGATGTTTTATCACAGCAACAGAAAAGAACGATCCTGCATGGGCGGTGGTGGCACATGCCTTTAATCCCAGCACTTGGGAGGCAAAGGCAAGCGGATCCCTATGAGTTCAAGACCAGCCTGGGCTACAGAGTGAGTTCCAGGAAAGGCTCCAAAGCTACACAGAGAAACCCTGTCTTGAAAAAAAAAAAAAAAAAAAAAAGAAAGAAAGAAAGTAAAATCCCTTTCTCCACTCTCATTTCTAGTTTTATAAACAACAAACGTATGTATACAAATATACAGATGTGTGTCTATAATTTAAAATATAAGTTCCATATATGTATTGCATGTCTCTTATTTGATAATTCTAAGAAGCAGATATTTACAGGGCTCTGAGCACCAAATCAAGTGGTACTGAAGAAATCTGATGGATATAGTGAAGACTCATTTCCCTAAGGAAGATGCCTGTGAACTGAGATCTGCAGAGTCAGCACGGAAATGGAAAAGAAATTCTTTTTTTTTTTTTTTTTTTTGTTTTTTGTTTTTTGTTTTTTCGAGACAGGGTTTCTCTGTGTAGCTTTGCGCCTTTCCTGGGACTCACTTGGTAGCCCAGGCTGGCCTCGAACTCACAGAGATCCGCCTGGCTCTGCCTCCCGAGTGCTGGGATTAAAGGCGTGCACCACCACCGCAGCCCGGAAAAGAAATTCTTTAAAAAAACACACACAAAAAAAAACCTTGATGTCTTAGACAGGAGATGGTTATATATCAGAGGAATGGGAAGGCTAAGGCAGGTGGATCACAGAAAGCGAGAGGGAAATTGACAAAGAAGCCAAAGAGGAAGTAGAAGCTAGGTAGTACAAGGTGTGGTGAATCACAGTAAAGATGTGGATCTTTACTCTGAAATCAGCAGAAAGATATTAGATGTTTAAAAATGAAATGATGACAAAATTGGGTCTGATTTTAAATGATTACTTTAACTGAAATCAGGAGAAAGGCCAGAGGAGGATGGAGGAGGAATGGGAACAAAACAGAAAGACTACGTGCAAAGCTGTTTCTGTTTGCATTATGGGTGAGAAATGATGCTAGCTGGGATTAGTGTGCTGTAATAAGACATGACAGAAAGACATGAATCAAGAGTGGAAATGGACTGACTGAGTTGTTTCAGTGGTTAGTAGGGAGAGGAGTAAAGGAGCAACTGTCTCCGCTTCTCATTGAAGAACTCCTTGAGTAATGGTTCAATTAACTAAAATAAACCCTGGAAGAATAGTTTGGAATTGGATAGAAGGTGTTCAGTTTGACAGTTTGTATCTGAACTCTTTGAGATAACTGAGCAGAGATCCAGAAAAAAAATAGTTGTGTGCATACAGCTGCAGCTCAGACGGGATATCTGGGCTCCTTACATAAATCTGGAGTTCATTTGCATGTAGGTGACACTGCATGGTGCACGCATTTGGGATGTCAGCTACTTAGGGAGAGAAATAGCATAAAGTGTTTAGAGGTTAGGAAAAAGAAACTAGGAGCCACAGTGGTAGCTGTGAAAAATGAGCTTTTTAGTGTGTGTGTGTGTGTGTGTGTGTGTGTGTGTGTGTGTGTGTGCTCACAGTGAGCATAACCATGTCCATAATCAACAATACTGAGTGCTTGTGAGAAATCAAGTAGGGTTGGGATTGAAAATGTTCATTTAATAGTGACAAAGAGGTCATAGGTAACCACATACAGCTTTCCTAGTAGAACGTTTATGTTTGTTAATATTGTTTTCTCGTTAGATCAATGAATCTCTCTCTATCTCTCACAATCTATCAACCTATTGCCTTGATGACTAACATTTTAACCAATTTTTTTTTTTTTTTTTTTAGCATGAAGCAAGTTTTAAAGGGAAAAAGTCAGAAACGGGAAAGTTAGTCAGTTAGGCAGAAACTAACTAGTGATACTAAGAAATGTTGTTAAATGTGGAGATAACTTATATCCAGGTTCTGAATATTTTCACACAATAAGCCTAGAGGTAGTAAAAGAGCCTGACTCAGTGGTAGATGGGCCTCAGGAATCACATCTCCCCGTATCTGTGCCCTTCTTAAAGTTCCCTCAGGCTGACTTCTAGGCTTATCTCCCGGATTGGCTTAGAATGATTGGGCCTTCATGTGAAAGGAAGTCTTTAGACATAATGATCTGTCATGACTTGTCATCTAAAAATGTTCCCAATGGGAAGGCAGCACTCAATTATGAGGAGACCCTAGTAGCTATTGTAGAGGTACCTATGGGGAGAACAGCAGTTGGAGCTGATAGCCACAACAACAGATTTCCATCTGAGAGACCACTGTGGATGTTTTCAAACTCCAGGTACCTTTAACAACGTCTCTTGAGTCAGGACCACCCAGTCAGCTCTTAGATTTTTGAAAAATAACAGCCTGTTTCCATTTTAGGAATTAGGTTTTGAATCGGCATGCTATAAACCATAGAGGCTGACGCAGGACACGCTACAGCAAAGTCCCTGGAGTTCTGAAGACATCTCAGGGAACAAAGCTCATTCTACACCCTCCATTCCTTACCCTCTTCCTCCAGTTCTTTCCTTCCCACGTGCAGCTCTTTTCACCTCTGTATTTGGATGCAGCAGATAGGAAAGGATTGAGCAGGAATCTGAAGACTTCCCTCAGTGAATGAGTTAAGTCAATGAGCCTTGAGTCCTTCATCTGGAAGGCAGTGGGCAGCTCTACTACTGGGAGAGGTGAAGCGATGTGTATGCACTTCAATGGGATCGGTCATTTGCGGACATTAGCTCTCTTTTTCATTTTCTCCTTTGAAATACTCCTTAGTATTTCACACACACACACACACACACGCACACACGCACGCACGCACACACGCACGCACGCACGCACGCGCGCGTGCGCGTGTTATTTCACTCATTGTTGGTAAGTTTCACCTTTATTGTCTTCATAGTAGTCAATATTTATAAACAATATGGTTTCTTATTGATTTATATATAAAGTAGTAATAGAATTTCAAGAGAAGTTAGGTTTCTCCTTGTAAAATCATCTGTACTGAACACTGGTTTGTAGCGAAATAGTCATTCAAGGTGAAGCAAGGCACAGGAGTGGATGCTACAAGACTGAGTCCTCCTTCCCCCCTCTACTGCCTAATACAGGTTTCAGGCTCTGTAAATTTTACATAATAGGAACACTGAGGGGAAGCTCAAGTCCTCATTGTATTTCTAAGCTCTTCTTTCCTGTTTGAACAAACAACAGCTTCCCTTACCTATACATGCCATCAGTAGAAAATTTTGATACTCAGTCCCTTGGGACACACCTAAAATAAACTGTCAGGAACCTGTGATGGCACCAGGCTCTTGAAGAAGTGAATTCCCCAACCGTTTCTAAGGATGGGTAAGGAACTTGTGAGACTCATTGCATTTCCTTCTTCTCTGAGTGCTCAGTGACCTGCTATTGTCCCTGCTTGTTCCACTTCAGAGTTGCTCATGCAAGTGATTGGAGGGAGAGCAGAGGCTATGACATAACAGAGGCAAGACAACTAGCTGGGAATTCATATGTGTGGCTGGGCTTTGTAATATGAGCCATGCGTACACTGAATGGCTTGGGAACTTTGGGGACAGAATTTAGATTATTGGGAAAGTAGGGAAAGTTTTAGTTTCCTAAAAATCACTAAAAAGACCTTTGTCAATTCTACTACCAGCTTACTTGTTCAGCATTTGACATCTTTCTTTGGATACCCAACACTTTCACAGCAGGAAGTCAACATGGCAGGTACCAGTCTTAGAGAAATAGAGTAGAAAAGAACTCTGCAATTTGAAGCACTTTGTAAAGATTCTTTTTTTTCCTGAAAATCATTCCAGAATTTAGGCAATTTTTCAATCACCACCTGATTCCAAATAGACCAAGAAGTATGTTGACAGTAGAACTGCTAGAAAATGCAGGTTCTCCATCCTTCTATCCACAATTTTAGTTCAAATGACCATGAATGGGATACAAGGATCCCTGTGTTACAGCTTGTTTACGGTAGTTCTTTCTAGATACCATATCTTACTCATCTTTCTCTAGGCTACAGAAGGAAGATTCTATGGGCCTATGATCATTATCTTCAATGTTCCTCTCTCCTAACCCTTCAGTGGACAATAAATGAGTCATTTATTCATTCATTCATGCAGGATACACTATGTTTAGACTTATTAGATGTTGGGGATACAGAAATTAATCTGACATGGTCCTTATAAAATAAACCTACTAGGGACCAAGAGAAGCACATCAAGGGAGCTGTCCATAGAAAAGTGACAGCCCCAGGAAAGGAATAATTGTAAAATGTGACAAGTGTCATTAAGCTCTCCAGAGAAGCTGTGGGACTGATCTGTGTTCCATGAAAGGTGTGGGAGTTCTTTGGAAGCTGGAGCTGGGATTGACCCCTGGGAAAACATACTTTATTTTCTTCGTAATTATGTCATATCTGCACTTCTGTTTCTCTGCCTGGGTGTATGCAAGAACGAGAATGAAATCAAAGCAGAAAAATTCATACACATGGTGTTGCATGCTGGGAGGATCTGCTAAGGTCTATCTTAGGCTGCTGGTAAAGAGCCATTGACTGTGGGTCTCTGTGTGGATCACCATGGCTGAAGACTAGGGACTCACATTTTTGTGGCAGGCATGTCATGCCTGTGTAGGGGGGGATATGAGGGCCGGCTCTTTCACTTTTTAGTGTAGTGCAGCCTCTGAAGGGGCATCCCTGTTCATCCCTGTGAGTGGCTGTGGAGTCCAGTGAGCTTTCTTCACTGATCATCTTTCTCTATCCTTTCTCTTTCCCTTTGGGTGACCCTCACAGGTCCCTCCTTAATATACCTCTCCTTAATACATCTTGTTCTTGTCTGCTACAACTGCCTCCTTTCCACAGAACTCTGAGGGTAGTAGGTTTAAGGGGTAGGCAAATCCTGATGCTTCTATTTGCAAAGCCATTAACAGGTCATTTCAAAATGAGATCTTAAGACCTCTTGGAACAGAAGTTCCTTAATTGGGCCTTTTCCCTTAAGAACCCTAGCATGCTTTGCAGGCCTTTTCAATTTCAATCAGAATATGAGGATTGGGAATATGCTTTTTAACAAGTTTCTCCTGGTCTTTACATTGTAAACTATTGTCTTAAAGCACTGTAGTGAACCTCAGGCTCTCATGGATGCATTAATTCTTCCAAAGGGTAAGCCGATAAGGGATCATGACCTTTCATGATGACTGTAGATGTTCTTCTGTCTGCACTACATGCAGCTGTGGGTAGCATGATTTGAAAGATAGAGTGTGTTTACCCACTCATGCTTCACATCTGGACTCTGTTCTCTGACCTCTACCTATGTAGCCAAATGGAACAATAAGATTTTCAAGAAGATTCTTTGGCATCTGAATATTTTTGTTTAGTATCTTCAGTGGACACCAGGTCTCTAATTTTCATCTCCATGCCCTTTCCTCTGGCAAGCCATCAATGGCAGAGATGAAGAGACATCTCTCAGTGTATCCTAGCCCCTAGCAATGGACCGTTCCAGAAATAATCAAATATGACTCTTGGCAGCTCCTGCAGCCCTTTCCATGTCTTTCCTTTAATGTGCTTGGATAATCTGTTTTAAAATTATTTCCAGCAATGTTGCCTCAGTAACCTTTCCTTGGCAGGCATTCCATCGTCTAAATGGGCTTCTGAAGTATTTTCTTCCTCATGTCTCTGCTTGTTCTTTCTTCTCTTTAAAATAACAAAAAAAAAAATTAAGAAGCAATAGAGCTACACAAAAGAGGGAGCTATTACTTCTTTAAGTTCCTTTCTCCTAATATTATATGAAGAGAATGTAGAAACTGGGCCAGTGTGGTGCAGCTCTTAGACAATCCCCCAGACTCAAACTCTCTGGGCTCATGTTTCCCTTGTTTGTCAGCAGAATCCTCTTCAGCTGACACTGCTCCCTTCATCTCCCTGCTCCTTTTTTTATTAAGTCTTTAACTATAAGATAATGATAACTAACACCTATAGCGGTCATGAGGATTCAATGAATTCTTTTTTATTTTAATATGTTTTTTTAACATCCCAGCAGCAGTTTCCCCTCCCTCCTCTCCTTCCAGTCCCTTTAGTATACCCACACCTCTATTCCCACCTACCAATCCACTCCTCCTCCATTTCTCTTTAAGAAAGGGCAGGTCTCCCATGAATATCAATAAAACATGGCATATCAAGTTACAGTAAGAATAAGCACCTCTCCATGTATTAAGACTGGACAAGGTAACCCAGTATGAGGATTAGGGTCCCAAAAGCCAGTAAAAGAGTTGGAGACAATGGCTCTTCCCACAGTTAGGAGTCCCATAAGTGGACCAAGTTACACAACTGTAATATATATGCAGAGTGCCTAGGTCAGTCCCATGCAGGCTCCCTGCTTTTCTGTTCAGTCTCTGTGAGTCCTTATGAGCCCTGGTTAGTTGATTCTGGGAGTTTTCTAGTGTATCACCATCCCTGATTTCAAGCTCTACTACAGAGCTATAGTAATAAAAACAGCATGGTATTGGTATAAAAACAGACAGCTGGATCAATGGAATCAAATCAAAGACCCAGACATAAATCCACATACCTCTGGATATGTGATGTTAGACAAAGAAGCTGATATTATACAATAGAAAATAAAAGCATCTTCAACAAATAGTGCAAGTCAAACTGGACACTGGTATGTAGAAGAATGCAAATATATCCATAGCTACCACCTTGCACAAAATGCAAGTCCAAGTGGATTAAAGACTTCAACATAAATCCAGATACACTGAACCTGGTAGAAGAGAAAGTGGGAAATAATCTCAAATGCATTGGCACAGGAGATAACTTCCTGAACAGAACACCAATAGCACAAGGACTAAGATCGACAAATAGTATAGGATCTCATGAAATTAAAAAGTTTCTGTAAGGCATAGGATACTGTCAAATAGGACAAAACAGCAGCCTACAGATTGGGAAAAGATCTTCACCAACCCCACATCTGACCGAGGGCTAATTTCCAAAGTATATAAAGAACTAAAAAAAAAAAAAAAAAAAAAACCCTAGATATCAATAAACCAAATAATCCAATTTAAAAAAGAGGTACAGATCTAAACAGAGAATTCTCAACAGAAGAACCTCAAATAGCTGAGGAACACTTGAGGAGATGTTTAACATCCTTCGCTACCAGGAAAATGCAAATCAAAACGACTCTGAGATTCCATCTTACACCTGTCAGGATGGCTAAGATCAAAAACATAAGCAGCAGCTCAACGAATTCTTATACATAAAGAAATCTTAACGGCATCAAGCAGGGAGGAGGTGATGAAAAGTCACCTCATATCATTATCCCATAGGTGGGCAAAGAGGAACCACATTATTTTTCTCCTTTGGCACCTCTTGGTCCTCATAGAATCTTTCAAAGTTAAGTCAAAATAAAAGTCATCAAATTAATGAAAAGTAGACAGAAAAGATTTGATCATGGAAGTATTTTGCAGAGACCAATAGACTGCTAAGGGTGGATATCATTAACATCAAGATGGAGTGCCAAACACAGTAAGAGTCAGAGCTCTTAAACCAGAGCACTCTTCCCAAAGTACTATATGTCAGCGTGGGCTTAAATCCTGGTTTGCAAAGTTGTAGGTGATTGCACAAGTTATTCAACTTTTCAGAACCTGAGTTTTATCTTTAAATTCAAGTTATTCATATATTCCTCATTAGATAATTTTATGGGCAAATGACAGAGCATGTACTAGCACTGGCTACAGAGTAGTCATTTAAACATTAGATAACTGTAGTGGATATTAAGGCAGAATCTGTGGAGGATGTAGCCTGAATTACAGGATATCACCTGAGCTGTCCAGGGAGGAGAGGATTCCCACTGGACCTATGTGAGCCAGCCATGGGGCTAAGAAGCTAGCACAGTCTGTTTAACCCCTCCCTGTTTTGAGACTCACAACATTAGGTCCCTCTGGAGTAAATACTGATGGCTAAGCAATGTATTTGACAAGAAATTCAGTGACAGCCACTCTCTCCCACAGAAGGAAGCCCTGAAACAAGGAATGAATTCCCAAGGCCATGGTCCCTAGGGGGAAAATCAGAGCATATTTTATTTTTTAAAAAGTTTGATTTATGGGGGTTAAACCTTACTTTAGATTCCACACACCATTGAGTATTAATGAACAAAGATGCAAGTTTCAAGTTTCCCTGTGCAGAACTCACTAAATGGTCTCAGAGGCCAAAGGGTACTTTTGTGTACCCAAACATTTGCCCTAGTGGGTTATAGAAATCCTCAAGATGTTAGTTCATATTCATTCCTTCATGATCAACTTTCACCTTTACCTTCAGAGATCCAGGGGAAAGGGAAAAAGTATATAGAAAAGTAAAATCACTAAATATAAACATCATTTTGATGTCAATGACTTTGTCTCATCTTTAATTTTTACTACTGCAATAATAATATAGCTTGACCATTTTACAGAGGATAGTGTAAACAGATTCAGAGACATACAGTCATTTATTTGTGCTACACAGTTAGAAAGTAGTAGATTGGGATTCAAAAATTTTTTTCAAGTCTGTGTTCTTTCCATCATAGCTTTCCTTTCCTGAAAATCATCCAGGCTGATGAGAACGACAGAAAGAAAAGGAAAGGAGCTGAGCCTTCTGCACTTGCAAGTGGCCCAAAGACTTTCTGTGTATTATAAATCTAGGTTGACTGTTTTCCAGTGTAGTCTCCCTAAAAATAAAACAGTAAACAAAAGCAATGTCCAAGGACCACACTTGTGATGGGCTTACGGTACTTTTGTGCTTATGTAGTGATTCTAAGAAGCCCAGTAAAGAAGAACTTGTCTTAGTTGTACAACTGGACTAAAAGGGATTGTAAGCACTGTATTTCCTGATAGTTCATCTGGAATCACATATTTTCATCTTTGTAATCAGGACAAACGTGACATATACATACAAATTTTGAGAATTTATCTATTGCATTCTTATTGTCACATTAGCACTTGAAATGGGCCATTAAGTAAAATAAGAGATGTCTACCTTAAATAAGGTTATTTTGTCAAATGTTCATGACACCTAAGAATCTAGGAGTCATTCAGGAAACTCTAAAGCAACAAGTACTCCATAGTGAGTTCCAGCTTCCAACATAAAGGAACAGCAAACCTGTCTTGTGCTTCCAAATCAATGGATTCCTACAACAGAGTCAACACCTTAAAGAGATTTGTGAATGACAGTTACCATGACAAAAGAGATGTTTTTGACTATTGCAATATATATTCAGCAAAAGGCATGAAGTGTGTTCAGAAGAAACTTTTAATGGCAAAGGAAACCTCACTGATGTTGAATGATTTCGTCTCTGAGGTTGTTTGAAGCAGGAGCATCTGACTATGGAAAACTATGTTTTAAAATGGAGCTGATACAAATTCAACTTTGCCTTTTCATGCTAAAGCTCTGCATAAGTCAATTTCTCTCTGGGAGCTTTCCTCAGAGTCCAAACAGCCAATGAATTGGGTCTGCATCATTTTATTTTATTCTGTTTGCTGTAACTGTATGTTTTGTTCTTTAAAACAAAATATAAGTATGTGGATAGTGTCATATATTTGCATAATGTTTTCTAGTTCACAAAGCAATTTTTATCACTTATGTTATGAAGGTAAGGTTCCTGCCATCCTGTCATCTCCTTTTCTCACAACAATAAATCATTTTTTTATATTCAGCTTCATAAGATCTCTTTTTGTTCCTGTTGCAATAACCAAGGGCCCCTGCTGCCTTGCCTCCAGTATACTGTATGTGTTGTAGACTTTCTTGCTTTGCCCCTGACTCTTCCAATCCAGCAAGGTCTGACATATAAAATAAAATAAATGAAACTAGCTAATTCATTAGAACCCTATTTTTATATCAAGACAGAGAGTTCTTTATTATACATAAAATAAAATCAAAAATCATATTGAGGCCAAGATTTGTTTCTATAGACTGATGTACCTTTCCGTATCAAGCAATTATATGCCTTATTCCTGATTATGTCTCACATTTTCTTATATTAGGATCTCTGTTCAGATGATCATCATTGAGCAGAGTTCTACCTTCTCTTGTCAGTGTGAGTTATCCTTGACTATATTTTCCTGACAGCTCTGATACCTAAAAGAATGGCCATTTGAGCTTCTCATTGGTATTAACATCTAGTATTGATAGGAACTCACTGGGTGTCAAACTGAAGAGAAAATAAAATACTTATACATAGTCGGTTGATTAACTAATTGGTCCCTCTTCTCGGTGTAATTTCTTCTATTCTATGAATTTTTGAATTTGGGGAATTTACAATTCATTCTTTGACAACACAAAAAACTACATTTCTGTGACGTTATGAATACCTGACAAATTCTTCAATGCCAATGCAGTGGCCACCAAGATGAATTCAATCTTATGATTTGTGGGCCTATGAGTCATTACATTTTTCCATCATTGAGCTCCTAATGCTTTGAGAACCATTCTAAGGGAACTAGAGAACCGGTTCAGAGATTAATAATGCTTGCTTCTCTCACAGAGGGTGTTAAGTTCATTTTCTAAAACTCACATCAAATGATTTGCTACCACTTGTAACTTTAGCTTCAAGGCACCTGACGTCTTCTAGCTTCCATGAGTATCTGTACTCATGTGCACATACACACAAAATTTAAGTAAAAGTTATTGTTAAAAAAGAACCAGCCTTAATACTCACTGTTTCATGATCATCTTGTCCATAATTAACAATGTATAATAAATACTTTTTAACGTACTTTATCTTGTTTTTCCTTTCATTCAAATACTGGAAAGGAAGTACTATTTTAGTTTTATTTTTAAAGTAGGATAATGAGAACAGTGAGTATAAAACCTTGTTGTCTGAACACACAGTCTGTCAGAAGCAGAGTGTATCTTGAACCCAAGTTGCACAGAGCAGTCTCTATAGTTACTCAATAAACAAAAGTGAAAGAGTCCACTTCCATGAGTGATATCCAAGCTGTATATTACCCATATTTTCCTCAAATTGGCATTGCAAAGTTGTTCAATAAAAATTTTCCAACATTAAGGGGTTTCTCTCTGTCAAAAAGCCATAGGAGGTCCCCATGGCCTATTAGACAATGGTCCAGCTCTTTAGAACGACCCGTACAGTATTTTCTTGATTTGAAGCATGCTTGTCCATACACTCAGATGCCTGTACAGCTTCGTGCTGTTAAATATGCCTCATTCTATTTCCTCTGCATTCTCCTGTCTTGGGGGCTTGCTCCAGGCTCTGTGGCTGGACGGTTAGTTCAGCATTGTGGTTCAGAAGAATGTCCCCCTTGACTCTTCTATCTAGTATATCAGCCTAGGGGAGACTACAGTGGCAGTGAGGTTCATTTGGAGTGTGGAGTCCAGTTACTATTATTTGAAAAACCACCACTGTTGAACAGAACCCACCTTGACAATTCCTTCCTACATGTATAAACATTTTAGCCCCTGGGGGGAAAAATACTGAGTTTGTTTGACAGACATGCAGCACCTATCATGAAAGAGAAGCAGAAGTTTGACAGGCTGTGAAATGGAAGGCAATGTTGCCTCATTAGAGTTAATTTTAAGTTACTTTTAAATGATGCTTTGTCATGCATCTAAATAACTTAAGTGGGTACCAGGAATGTGTTTATCATACTGCTTCAAATATGTTTTTTTTTCCTCACTCCCCTAAATATAACCCTTCTCAGAATTGCAAAAGGAGAAAAAAAAATAGTCTCCTTCCCTCCAGGAGGTTGTGAGTATAATCAGGGATTTAATGACATTTTCCCCTTCGGAGCCTGCCTGCCCTTGTCTGTTACCAGGAGCAACTCTGAGCAAAGAGAGTGAAGAAAGTCACCAGTGTGACTGTTTTTCTCTTCTGTGGAGCTTGCTCTGCCTCAGTGTTCTTATGTACATTTTAGAGAAGATACATTATATAAAGTAGCCAAGAGGGTCAGGGTGCTTTAGTTCCAGTTCTGGCTCTGTCAATTAATGGCCATGTGACCTAGGACAAGGTACATCTTCTGTCTGAGGCACACCTAAAAACAAAATCAAAAACACTTATTGATACATAAATCACATACCCCACAGTTTGCATGTTTGAAGTGTACACTTGTACAACCTTCAATGTAACCAGTTTAGAATATTTTTTGTTACCTCCCCAAAGACTGTACCCGTTAACATCCACTCTCCACTTCTCTTTCCCCTCTCCCACAATAGACAACAATTATTTGATTTTCTTTCTTATGGAATTGCCTTTTCTGGATATTTCATACGAATGCAATCATAAACTAATACCTGGCCCCTGTGACTGTGTTCTCACAACCCATCTAATTAGAGCATTAAGTACACTTGTTGACAATGATAAATACTACACTACTTAATGAGTATGTTGTATTATTTTAACCATTAATAGATTGATGGACATTTGGGTTGTTTCCACTATTTTGGCTATTATAAATAATTCTTCCACACATTTGTGAGCTTTTGTATAAATATGTTTACATTTCTCTTGGACACAGAGGTAGGAAGGGAAAGGTTAGGTCATATGATATAGTTAGGTTCAGATTCCAGATTGTTTTCCAAAGCAAATGCATCATCATTTTACATTCACACCAGCATTATATTAAACTTCCAGTGTCTCGTGCTCGCTTCGGCAGCACATATACTAAACTTCCAGTGTCTCTACATTCTCAGTTATGCTCATGATCACTTTTTTTACTTTTTTTATTATACATATATTTGCTAATAATGTGGTACTTCACGGTCCCTTTTCCTTTGTTTGCTTGCTTTGGTTTTACTTTCTAAACTTCGTATTTTAGACAAATCAGTGTAGCATGAATCTTTTTTTTTAAAAGATTTATTTATTTATTATGTATACAGCATGTATGACTGCAGTCCAGAAGAGGGCACCAGATCTCATTACAGATGGTTGTGAGCCACCATGTGGTTGCTGGAAATTGAACTCAGGACCTCTGGAAGAGCAGCCAGTGCTCTTAACCTCTGAGCCATCTCTCCAGCCCGTAGCATGAATCTTAAAGGTACTTATTAATAAAATCAAACCTGAGGCCAGTTATTGGGGTGAGTGCTGGAAGATCAGAGAAGCAGAACAAGCCATAGTCACCTCACATCTCCGTTTCCTCAGCTAGTCTTGTTTCCTCAGACTGGAAGCCTCTGAGTCCTCATCCAAATGGATTTCAGCTGAACTGCTACTCACAGCCTGAAAGCTTAACCAGCCAAAAGCTTCTAGTTTCTTGTCTTCATGCCTTAAATACCTTTTTTGCTTTCTGCTCTCACTTCCTGAGATTAAAGGCTCACTTCTTGGGATTAAAGGCGTGAGTCACCATGCCTGGCTATTTCCAGTGTGGCCTTGAACTCACAGAGATCCATGCCTCCAGAAGGCTAGGATTGAAGGTGTGAGTGCCACCATTTTCTAGGCTCTGTATCTAGTGGCTGTTCTGTTCTCTGCCTCCAGATAAGCTTATTAAGGTGCACAATATTTTAGGGAACACAATACCACCACAAATCAGACTGACAGAAGAAATAGTATATAGTATAGAAAGCAGCCATCTACCACCTTTGACCAATGCACACTGGCTGCTATTAACATCTTACATTACTGCTATTAACATCTTACATTACTGCAGTGCTATACTCTTTCCTAGGTTGGCCATAAAATTACTACAAATTAGGTGGGTTTAAATAACAGAAATTCACCCTCCTATGATTCTGAGGGCTTTGTAAACAAGGTATTCTCACAGTCAGGAGCCTTTGGATGACTCCGGAGAGATCTTCCTTTGCCCATCTCTAGCTCCTGGTAGTTGGTTCTCAGTGTCTCTTAGGCTGTGACAGTATCCATCCAGTTTCTGCTTTTGTACACACCTTTCCATCTTCCTACTGTGTGATTGTTTCTCCTAGAGCTTTCTCATAATGATGTCAGTCCTTGTATTCAGGCACACCCTAATCCAGCATAACTTCATCTTAATTACATCTGCTAAGACCTTTTTTTTTCCAATAAGGAAGTCACATTTATTATCTCTCAAATTAGAATTTCATCATATCTTCCTGAAAGAAAATTCATCCCACACTTTCAATTAATCAACGAATATTGCTGCATTAATAATAATAGTAATGATTATTAACTTAGGTCCAACATTTAGGCAGATGTCATTATATTTTCCTTGATGTGCTTGTTCTTCTCCAGGATCCCATTCAGATACCACTTCACATTTCCTCTTGTTAACTTAAGCTGCTTTTGACTTAGCAGTGTACTTGTAACAGTCTTTACTTTTAATGACCTTGACAGTTTTGATCAACACTGATCAGTTATACTGCAGGATGATCGTCTTTCTTGGAATTTATCTGATTTTGTTTTTTCATGCTTTGTCATGCTGTGGATTTGGGGGATGGCAGCTACAGAATCGCTGAGGAAGACAACACTGTCATTATTATGAATTAGCTAAGGGCACACACTCACATTAGTCAGCTTTCCATTGCTGTGGCAAAATACCTGAGAAAAGTCACATATGAGAAGGAGTGGCTTTCCCTGGGGAATAGTTTCCAAAGTCTCACCCATTGTTGTTTCCCTACAGAGGGAGGTCCCACAGTTGCAAGGATGTGGTAAAAGAATTTGGCTGACTGCACAGGTCCCATGGAAGCAAAAAGAAAAAGACAGAAGGCCAAGACTGGAATATGTTTTTCAAGGTCAGGCCCTGAAAAACCTAAATTCCTTCTATTGTTTGCGCTCTAAAGTTTCTGCCATGTCCCAGTGGCCCCACAGGCCAGCAACCAAAGTTTAGATATATGAACCTTGGGGACAATTTATATTCCAACACACACAGTGCTATTAGCATAACTTATCACCTGGCCTAGGGATCATTTGTCGGATTTACCACTGGGAAGCTACTCGTTTTTTCCCTCTCATACTTAATTCTTTGTAGAAAAGTACTCACCTACAGATTACAAGTCAATCAACATTTTCCTCACCTGTCCTGTCACTGTGTTTTACTCATCAGTCAGGCCTAGTGACACTACCTACCAATTGAGGTAGAAGTGTTTCAATGTAACAAGTTTATTTATATAAAGTTCTAAGCATGATATCTGTACAGAGCCATAATTTAATAATTATTAACAGTTATTAGCCCTAAGAAAATCACTGTGAAAGTCATTAATACTCTTTGCTTTCTATAATAGGTTGACATATGTCTGTCCTTGATTTGGCCTAGCAATTTCCTTGAGAGTAGATATATATGTTGATAATTTTAATAGATATATAATATCTAACCATTGCATTATCTTCAGGATAAAGACACTTCTCAGTTTTTTTTTTAAATACACGCACACAAATACATATATAATATGTAAATTTACTATAACTATACAGGCACAATTACATACAATTCCTTTTCTTGATGCTGTTCTTTTTAATTTCGTGTGGCTTTGCTAAATAGAAAAAATTATGTAGCTTACCTTGCATAGGTTACCAGAGAAATCAAGGTAACTCTCATTGAGGACCCCAACTCCAAAATATTTTTTAAATGCTCATGCGTCTGCATTATAATTTATGTTTTTAGCAACCTGACTAAGTCCCATCTTCAACTTCCAAGTTCACTTTAAAGGCATTTCTGGCTTAACTAATCAGTCATTGGCACTCTGGGACCATGAAGATGCATAAGAAATGGTCCTTGCTCTCTACCTTCATTAACCTTATGATCTAATTTTTGAGAGTGAAATAAATAATCATAATACTAGCTAAAACCAAAACATAATTGAGCTTTTTGATAATGAAAAGGGAACAATTAATTCTGACCATGATTATCACAGAAGACTGCACTGATTTGTAGCATTTTATCTGACCTTTGAAAGATGAGAAAAATCTCAATATATAGAGGGAGAAATCAAATTGAACATTCTAGGAAATATGTAAGCAAAGACATGTATATAAATAGTGAGAGCAGCAATTATAGGAAAATACATATTAAGAAATCCTTTCCAAGTGTTCCCAAAATTGTCAAGGCCCATTCATATGTGTTTAAATTGTTTAATTAATCATTGCAAAAATTTAGAAATTAATGCCTCTCATATGACTAAGAAAGTGATAAAAGTGACTAATCCTAACTAATAGCTACAGGATTAGGGTAAGCAGAAGACTGAAAGGCAAAAATGACAGGAGGGTATTTCCAGTTACCTTTTTTTCCCTTCTTTTTAGAATTTTTTTGTTATTTTGTCTTTTCTTTTCTTTTTTTCCAGAGCTGAGGACCAAACACAGGGCCTTGCACTTGCTAGGCAAGCTCTCTACCACTGAGCTAAATCCTCAACCCTGATATTTCCTACTACATCCAGCTGAGAACTAATTTGGAACCAGGTTGCAAAGGATTTTAACTGCTAAAGTCTGAGGGTACTGGGGGATTATTGATCAATGATGAACAACTTTGTACATCCAAACTGGATTGTTGTAAGAACAGAAACCCATGGTGCTGTTGGGAAGAAATGTATTAGACTTAGGTACTATAAATAAGTTAAGAGGAATATCAATATGAGAAAGTCTTTGTTTAAATGAAGATGAGACAAGGAAATGGAAACGTCAAAGCTCTTATGACATCATCATATGAGTCAAACACACAAAATTCGCACATATAGAAAAAGTGCATCAGTATGCCTAACCATTTCAGTCTTTATGTGCTTGCACAGCCCAGTGGACTTTACCTTAGCGAATTAGTGAAATGTGGAAGGAGTTGATGCACCAGAAGTGAGTAAGAGATATTCTTTAAATTTGGTCAACAGTAAAAAATAATGGGCATGGGGGATGAGAACATAAGGGAATGGGATGGTCGAGCTGGAACAGGGATGGAGTGGGAAAGCAATGAGAAAGATACCATGATGGAGGGAGATACCATGGGGATAGAGAGAAACCCAGTTCTAGGGAAGTTGCCAGGAATCCCCAAGGATGACCCCAGCTTGGACTACTAGAAATAGTGGAGAGGGTGCCTGAACTGACCTGGCTTGCCCCAGTGATCAGATTGGTGAATACCCTAACGGTCATCATAGAGCTTTTCTCCTGTGACTTATGGAGGTAGATGCAGAGATCCACAGCCAAACACCAGCAGAGATCCAGGAGTCCAGTTGGAGATAAGAGGGATTCTATGAGCAAGTGCATCAGGATCATGATGGGGAAGCCAGCAGAGATGACCAGACCAAACTAGTGGGAACTCATTAAAGTTGGATCCCCTAGGAGGCCTTGCCTTCTTGTGGGGGGGGGAATGGGGAATTGGTTTGGGGGGAAAGCTGGGGGGTGGGAGGAGGGAAGAGAGGGATCTCTAATTGGTGTGTAAAATGAAAAAAAAAATTAATAAAAAAAAGAAAAAATAGCACATTGAAATTATCAACAAATTCATAGCGTCATAAACAAATCATACTTAAATTGTCTTGGTCACTCACAGTGAGTATATAAGCTGTAATCCTGGGCTCTGTGTTGTTTCACTTGGCTTTACATTGTCCTGAGTTAAGTAGATGGTTACCATGGGAGAACCTGTGTAGGAAGTAGGGTAGGGGAGTCAGTAGAATATGTAGAATAAAATGATGAAGAGGTCTACTATTGTAAGGAAAATTTGGAGTGTTTTTCTTAATTACAGGATATAAGGAAATGAATGACACAGAGGAATTGTGAAGTCTTTTCATTATACTTGTAGATGGCCCTGGCAAGAATGATAACTTAGGAAAATTTCTAATTACATATTGTAGCAGTAGAGACACAAATTTAGATTCTGGAAATATCCATACTCTCTTTAAGCTGTCTAGTTCATCCCTCTACATTAAAAAGTGACAAAAAAGGTTGCGAGAAAAAGATGTAATATTCATTTCTTTATCACAGTTAACAGAAATGAGCCCCAAACCGAAGTCTTATGACTTCCTGACCAACGTGCTATCAAACAAATGTGCCAATTCACCAGTTATAAATCTCTATGACTGCCAGCCAACTAAAGGAGAGAGTGAGGCAGGAACAGTGACAAAATGCAATAGGAATGTGCAATCAGAACAAGAGAAAAAAGTAAAAGAAGATATAAGAAGGTAAGATAGACTTTTACCTTTACAAGTCTTTTAACCACAGGGAGTTCCCTGAGCTTGCCTCAATGCCAAGTCCAGCTCTATGGGAAGAATAAATTCATATAGAATCATCTTTTTAGTAAAAAGCTTTTTTTTTTGGAGTTTGTCTATCCCCTTCTAACCACTAAACATTATTAAACACTTTTTCTCTTCACTGATCACCATTCACTTACAACCAATATCTTAAGGAAGAATGAAATTGTCAGTTAATATGGTCTTCTCAATATACCACACTTTACATTCATTATGGAGCAAAGAAGTTCTGGAAAGTATGACACTGCTGGTGAGAATAACCATGACTGAGAGAGAGATATAAAAAGTCTGTATCCAAGGTGATGACTCCTTCCTGCATGAAGTTGAGGCAGTCACATGACCCACTCCCTTATCTATAAAAATGCAAACGATGGTATAAGCCTACTTTACTAGGCACTTATGAAGGCTTATGGCAACATACTTTGAAAATTGAAGGCTCAATGTAAATAACATTTCATTGTAAGTTGTTAATGTGCCCCCAAGTTCTTTCAGTCAGACATTAAAAATTCCTTAATTTAGGCTGAACAAATTCAAACTTTATAAGAATTCCAGCAGAAGCTGGTCTGAATATTGCAGTACATGCATTCCTTTGCATATAAATTATACATACGTATGAGAAAAACTATAAAATGAATGGAAGCCTATGTGAACCAGTAAAGCATAGAGGTCAAGTGACACCAGGTATTCACAGTAGTAAATGATTAGCCCTATGGTTTGGAAGACATATCTGAGAATGGGCGGGCTGGTTTTTGATCTTTAAAAGGAGAAGGAACAATGCTCCCTCCCAGAGTTGTGATGAGAATGTAAGTCTTGCTGTCAGCTGTAGAAGTCCTAGAGATAATCTTGTCTCAAAAATATACATAATTTAATTTATTTGTGTAGAAAAAATGCTTAAAGGTAAACTTTCCCTCCCTCCCTCCCTTTCCCTCTCTCTCCCTCGCTCCTTCCTTTCATCTTTTCTTTCTCCTGTTGTTGTCCTTTCATGGGATTGACACTTTTCAGGACTTAGCAACCAAAGATGTAAAAGGGGGTGGGGATATAGTTCAGTGTCAGAGTGTTTACCCAGCATGTGCAAAACCCTAGGTTCAATCTATACTGTCAAGAATCAAAACAGAACCCAAAAAAGAAAATGCAAAGGGAATAAAAGCAAAACTGGAAACAACATTGCAGACATAGGGATTGATCTTCCAATTAAAAGAAATACGTGGTGGTTTTAGGATAATAGTTTTATCCCAAACTTGGAAAATCAGCTAATTACTGGGAAACAACAACAACAACAACAACAAAAACCATCTTATTAACTTAACAAAGCTGAGTCAAAAGTAAACAAAATTAAGAACATCTCTCAGGTAGGTGTATAATTTACAATAGTTTGTTTTGCATTGTCTAGAAGGGGCCAATTGACCACAGCTTCCTTATTTATTAATTATGCATATTTTTATTTGGAATTTCTATTATCATTGCTACTTGTTTTCTTTCAGTTCTTTTTTTCCCTGTTACTCCTAGATTTGGTGCTTAGGCTTGTGATTTGCAAATTAACTTCCTTTTCTAAATAAAATCTTAAGCATTTCAGCCTACAGATTTTCTTCTAAGCATTGCTTTCATTTCATGCTATAATATTTTTGAGAATAAATCATTTTTACTATTAATTAGTTCTAAATTTTCTAATTTGTATTTTTTTATTTACTGACATGAACTATTTAGAAAACATTATTTTAAATTTCAAATTTGATAGTATTTACTATTTTTATTACTTCTTCTCCACTGATGAATTACTGTAATTACCTTTACAAAATACATTTTCATGAGTAAGCAACTGGCAAGTGACTCAGGGTGCAGTTTGTGTACTAAAGGCTTCTACTGGCATTATGGGACGGCTGTGCTAGAGTGGAGTGTGGTGATATCTTATTTGTGCTCTAACAAATAAAACTTATTTGGCGATCAGAGGACAGAGCCAGCCACTAGATTAGACATAGAGGCCAGACAGTAGTGGCACACACTTTTAATCCTATAACTTGGGAGGCAGAGATCCATCTGGATCTCTGTGAGTTCAAGGCCACACTGGTCCACACCTTTAATCCCAGAACTTGAGATCTATGTCTTTGCTCAGGAAGGACACATGCCTTTAACCCAAGGAAGTGATGGCAGGAAGCAGAAAGGTATATAAGGTGTGAGAACCAGGAACTAGAAATTTTTTAGCAGCAATTCAGCAGAGATCCCTTCTGGATGTGGACTCAGAGGCTTTCAGTATGTGGAAACAGGATCAGCTGAGGAGTTGGCAAGGTGAGGTTGGCTATGGCTTGTTCTGTCTCAATGATCTTTCAGCTTTAACCTCAATATCTGGCTCCAGGTTTTTTATTTAAAAGACCATTTAGCAATTTGTGTTGTGGTAAAGGATATAAGACAACTTGTATCCTGTGGCATATCTAGAAGTCTGTATTTGACAGGATGTTCCTCTGTTTTCTTATAGTCACAGACTCCATGAGATTCCCCTGGGAGGCTTTGGATTCTATAAGTATGGTAGTTTTAAAGTAGTTAGAATTGTTATACATCTGCTACCTCTATGGTTTGAGTGTTCTAACAAACATCAGAAGAGGATCTAAGCTTCAAAGAGTGTGACTTCAGAGGTCCAAATATAATACTCCCTAACATGTTCTACTAGTCAGGAATGGCGTTCAGGTCAGTTCAAAGTCAGGAGCAGGACACTTAATTCTACCTTTCAATAAGAGGGAAAAACAAAGACAAAGATGCTATGAAGATTCTAATTATTCAGCTCTTTCTTTTCCTATTGCTGTGTTCACCCAGTTCATATCCTGCCAGAGACGTACTCTCCTTCCCATCATGTTCAATCACTGCTTTCCAATTCCTGTAGATTAATATACTGGAAATACACATAGGTTGCCTCTTCTACACTCGACGTATAGTGTGGAACAGGGTCAATATGTATGATGGTACATAGTCAATATGTAGTATTGTGCAAAATGCACTTTGGATGGTATAGGGTGGTATATGCTGAATATATAGGTGGGTGCAGAATCAAAACATAAGATGTTACAGTGTCAATATGTCTGATAATGCAGAGTTAATATCTAGGGTAGTGCAGCATAAGTATATAGAGTGGTGTAGATTCAGAAGATTGGGTGACACAGAGTCAATATGTAGGGTGGTGCAAAGTCCAAGTAAACCACAAATCCTTCTCTTTGGAAAGCAAAGTACATGAAAGAGTTGTGTACTAAGACTTAAAGCCTACCTAAAAGGAGGGAAATCATGCTTGGTACTAGAATGTAGTCAGTGCCCTGGGCCTAGTGAAGCCACACACAGTTAGAAACAATCTGTATTGACACTTTGTTAGATGAGGGTGATTCCTTACTACATTCTAAATCTTATCTTTACACCCACAGAGAAGTGTAGCTAATGCCACTCATGAAAGAAGCTTCTTTATAGTAAATGGACATCACAAATAACCACAACTGGACACAAAGCAGAGATTAATGGACTGTAAGAATCAAAAAAACCAGTGACTACATCACAGTTCCTGAATGTATGGCTCAGAGACAATTATGAAAAAGGCAGTTAATGGATTTATAAGATATTTTAAAAATTACACAAGTATTGGGTTATTTTTCTACATTCTTTTATTAATTACTACCTTTATATCATTGTGAAAAAAGGAAATGGCCTATACCATTAAGGTCATTTAGAACTCAATGAGGCCCACATTTGGACTAATATGTAGTCATTAAAAATAAACATTACATGAACAATTGAAAATAAGATGAGAAAATGGGAAAACCAAAACCTCCCAATTATCCCCATTTAACTTAAATAAAAGCCACTCTTTCGTGAAGCTCTGAATGGCCTGTTTCTGCTTACTTACTGCGCGTAGCTCGCATTCTCTCCATTTATCTGTAAAGCACTAGCAACCTCACCCTCAGATCCCTGCACCTGCTGCCTGCTG
This sequence comes from Peromyscus eremicus, assembly GCF_949786415.1. Lineage (NCBI taxonomy): Eukaryota > Metazoa > Chordata > Mammalia > Rodentia > Cricetidae > Peromyscus > Peromyscus eremicus. Next base: position 13,078,905 of record NC_081416.1, read on the forward strand.
CAGAGCCAGCCCTTGCTTGTTATATGCAGCTTCAACTGTAGCTCTCAGAGAACGTTTCCCAAGCTGCCCCAGTCATGTGACCGCATTCTTCTTTTCGTAGCAATTATTATCATCTGAAATAAAGTCAACTTATTTCTACACAATCTGTCTTCATCATTTAAAATCCAATTCTATGAATAAGGGATCATTGCCTTTCTCACTGTTTTACTCTAGTGCTTATTAGACTTCTAGGGACATAATAAAGAGTATATAAATACATTGAGTGGATGATTATAAATGATTATATGTTATATATAATATATAGTGTTATATTATATGTGTGTATGTATGTATATTTTACCTCATTTTCTTATCCACATCAAACTCCAAGGTTAGGATCCAGAATAACTGAAAGTTTTCTGCTGTTGATTTTCTCTCCTATCTTCCCCTCTTCTCCCATCATTTTTCTTTCCCTTTTCCCTTTCCTTTCCTCCTGTATTTGGGGTTTTCTTGTTAACTTGATACATACATTCAAAATATATCAACACAAAACTTCTTGTTGTAATTCGGTAAATTCGGTAAATAACTTTTATGACTTGTGTGTGTATCAACATGATTGTATACCACATGTGTAGAAGTTCCAAGAGAGAACATTGGATCCTCTGCATCTGGAGTTACAGGCAATTGTGAGCTGTCCATCATGAGTGATGGAAACAGAACTCAGGTCATCTGGAAGAACAACAAACACTCTTAACTGCTGAGTCATATGCCTAGCACCAATACCTTTAGTCTTTATTGCTGGTGCTATGTCCATATTTTTATCTCCTCATAGATTTATCTTTTATTAATGTTAGAAAAAATATTGAGAAGTGACTTGTTTATGTAGACTTATTTACCTTACTCCCCACAATTTTATCTGATTCTATTCTTTAAAATGTTTTATAAACATAGAGCACTCTATACAGATTCCAGTGGCAAAGCTTTTTATTTCATTGTACTTTTCCAGGATTTTATCACCATTGATGTACATAGTTTACACACAGGACAAATTAGGCTCCATTGCATAACGGATGTTTAAAGTTCAAGACTCCTCCTGCTTGGTGACATCACCTTACATTTATCTGTGGCAAAAAAAAAAAAAATTCAGTTCATCCTGAATTTCACTGTAGAGCTCCAACTTCTGGGTCTTTGTAATCTAGTTAGTTTACACTAGCAACATTTCATTTTTTATTTATGTTTGAGATTATAGTATATTGTCATCATTTCTCCATTCCTTTTCCTCCCTCCAAATCTTCCCATAAACTTCTCCTTTCTCTTGTTCAAATTCATGACATTTTAAAAAATTGTTATTACATGCATATGTGTATATGTACATACATACATTCCTAAATATAACTTCTTTAATCTGTATAATGTTAATCATATGTATGTTTTCAATGATGACCATTAAGTACTAGACAACCAATTGGTGTGTTCTTCCCTAAGGAAGGCTATTTCTCCTCCTCTCAGCATTTCTTAGTTGTCTGTTGTTAGGTCCAACTTACTTTGCAGAATTAATCTTAGAGAACAGGGCCATCTGTGGCATGTGTCTGTCTGTCACACAGGAAAGGATAAGTGCAAAGGAGGAGTTCTCAAGTGAAGAAAATGAAAACTGATCCAAACTGTAAGCATGTTTCATAAACATGTTTATAGTGAGGGCTGGTCCAGAGAATTGTCTGTTATTCAAGTCTCTTGGGAAAGCATGGTTATTTTCAGGCCAGTCTGTGTAAGAAGGAGCAGGTAGTATCTTCAGACTGACGTTTATTTGGAATGAAATGTGCCAAAGCAGTTTAGATACAACCTATGTTCTGCTTGGTCCTGATTGTTGTGTCTAAGTTAGGGTATCTTGGATTCTGAACTTTGTTCAGAAAGTAAGTCCAAAAGTTCTCAAAAAAACACATTCTAGCCGAAGGAAGAGTTGGCAAGTTACAGATACATACAGGAACCATAGAGAGCTGTTCATTTCCATAAAGATAAGAATTATTAATAATGAGATTGCTTCCTCTGGTGTCTATAATACCGACAGAAGTTAATGAAGGAAACATATCAGCAGAATATTGAACACAGTTTTGAATTTCAATGTTAACAGGTACGTAATTATAATGAAATAACCATTATATCTAACGCTAAATGAATGACTAATACATTTCAAACATAATACTAAGCATTTAAAATTCTTTACCTTCCTAAGTCACCATAGTAACTCTACAGGGGTAAGTAAACATCATTAGTACTATTTTATATTTTAGAAAGTGCTGACATAGGGCCGGGCGGTGATGGCGCACGCCTTTAATCCCAGCACTCAGGAGGCAGAGCCAGGCGGATCTCTGTGAGTTCGAGGCCAGCCTGGTCTCCAAAGCGAGTTCCAGGAAAGGCGCAAAGCTACACAGAGAAACCCTGTCTCGAAAAAAAAAAAAAAAAAGAAAAAAAGAAAGTGCTGACGTAGGTAGAATTAATTTTCCAAAGGTTATGTGTTTACTTCACTAAATTACACTATTCAGATATAAGAAAGGTGTGCTGGTTTGAATGTAATTGGCCCCATAAGCTCATAGAGAGTGACACTATTAGGAGTTTTTGGAGGAAGTGTGTTACTGTGGGGGTGGGCTTTAGGGTCTCCTATGCTCAAGCTACCCCCAGTGACATAGACCACTTCCTGTTGCCTGCCTATCAAGATGTAGGACTCTCAGCTCCTTCTCTAGCACCATGTCTGCCTGCATGCCACCATGTTATACCATGATGTTATTGGACTAAATCTCTGAAAATGTAAGCCAGCCAAATTATATGTTTTTTTCTTTTTAAGTGTTGCCATGGTCATGGAGTCTCTTCACAGCAATGGAAATCATAACTAAGACAAATAAATGGTCATGCTAAAAATATCCATTTCAATGAATGGATGTTTGGATGGATGGATGGATGGATGGATGGATGGATGAATAAGTAGTTTGATAAGAAAGACCAATAGTCTGGGTTGATAAATATATAAATTAATTCTTCAATGGTATCAGACTAACACAGACAATCAACTAGTAAAAAACTTGGTTATATGGTTATTTTAATGGCAGTATTTTTAAAGTTACCAAATTTCCTCAGAAAGTCATTTGCAAACATGTCTTCTATGAGTGTCTGAATTTCATGGGCACTGTTGTACAGCCTAATCTCTCATCAGAATGGAAGAACAGCTTGCTACACATGGTGTCACCTGTCCCACAGAGAAGAGCTGGCAGTTGGTTCCGCTCATTCATTAACACAATCCGCATACCAAATTGATGTTTTCCATTATTTACTTGCCTCTCATTAAAAACAAGGACAGAGCACCATTCAATTTTCAGAGCAAAACACCCGAGAGCTTCATACAATTATACATCACATAAAGCTAAGCTTTGTTAAAATACCACATGTTTGCAAAATTTATCAATAATTGGTACAAAGTTTCACCAGAGGGGGCACATGTTTATTCATTTGCTTAATTCCTAATAATGTTTTCGCTATGGTAATATTGTATTCCTTTCTCTTACATTTAGCTTGGCATCTGACCAACAGAATTCATGCTTTTTAGCAAACTGTACAGGATTTAAATGTTTAGTATGTCATTCAAGTTATTTGTTCTTAGATTTAGTATCCTTGCAGCCTTGTGGACATGCTGCTTTCTAATGAGAATTTTATAAGATGCCTCAGAGGCTCATTACAATTTGAGCCTTTCCAGTCACATGGGTCCCATTTTAAAATATAGCAATTTTGTGACTGAATTAGTGTTGGCTCTGGAGAACACAGGCTTTTCTCCATAGAACCTCAAATTGCTTTTGTACCCAAGAATACCTGCCATGTGCATCATGGTAAAGCTCACTTTTTGAAATTAAGAAGTCCTTCTTCTCTCCTTCTTTATATATACTCATACCTCTCAAACTAATATGTTTACTACTCCTAGAGAGTCATAAGCAACAATTTATCAAAATTTGTAATTCTTACTTTACCCCTGAGAGTATCAATACTATTCTATTGAAGATATTGAAGATATCAAAAAATCAGGATATTTGAAGGAAGTGTTCTGTGCATGTTGGGATGACCAGGTGGCAGTGGTGCAGATCAGTGTCCTTGGAGGTGATCAGGGCGACTGCAGGGATGAGACTAACAGAGATGTATGTCTCTGATTGAAAAGGAAATGATACAACAGGAGGTGGAACCAAGGAGAAACCATTTAAAACAGGCTTAAAGGCTTTGATGACAGGTGGAAAAGAGCTGTTTCCCACAATTTATGTGGATTCACAAAAGGAAGATGAGAGGTGGGCTGTCATTTCTAAGTCACAAATGAAAAACATTAAAAAAGATATGGCACAGAGAACAGTTGAAGAATTATTCTTGGGAGAAGAAAGAGGCAGAAGATACCTTACAAAGAGAAAAGAACCTGGAAGCAAAGAAAATTATCATTAAAAATGACCTGAGCCTGCCAGAGCCAGCATGTTTAAATATTTGTGCTTTAGGAAGATATAGAGGCCAAAGAGTGAAGGTGTTTGGCTGGGTCCACAGGTTTCATAGGCAAAGACAGAATTGGATGTTTCTGGTATTGCATGATGGTGTAGGCTATCTTCAGTGTGTCTTGTCAGCTGACTTGTGTCAGTGTTACAATGGAGTAGTCTTTGTCTACTGAGAGTAGTATGGCAGTATATGGAATATATACTAACTCCATAACCTGATAAATGAGTCTGATGTAGATGTCCAGCTCAGCAACTGGCACATGATTATCCGAGGAGAGAACATGTCCAAAATCTTGAAAGCACAGTCCATGATCACCAAGTGCCTTAGGAATCACTCCTTCGACAGGCGTTCAGTAAAGTTACTACTCCAACACTGGTGCAGACACAGGAGGAAGGTGGGGCCATACTCTTCAAGCTTGACTATTTCAGAAAAGAAGCGTTTTTGACCCAGTCCACACAGTTATACCTGGAGACCTGCCTTTCAGCCCTGGGATATAATTTCAGTATTGCCCAGTCATACAGGGTAAAACAGTCCAGAACATGAAGGTACCTGACTGAATTCACTCATGTGAAAGTCGAGTGTCCCTTCCTGACCTTTGAGGACTTCCTGTTCCATTTAGAGGACCTAGTGTGTGAAATGGTGGGCAGAGTCTGGAAGTCACCAGTGGCAAGCATAGTGCCTCAACTTGAACTTTAAACCCCTAAACAGTTTTTCTGATGGATGAACTATTCAGATGCTATCAGGTGGCTGAGGGAGCATGATGTAAAGAAAGAAGATGGGATGCTCTATGAATCTGGAGAGGATATTCCCAAAGCTCCTGAGAGATTGATGATAGAAACTGTTAATGAACCAATCCTGCTATGTCAATTTCCTGTGGAGATCAAGTTTTTCTACACCCAGGGATGTCCTGAGGATCCTCAACTTAACTAAATCTGTTGACATGTTGGTGCCCAGTGTTGGTGGGATTGTGAGCGGCTTGATGAGCTCCTTGGACAGTGAAGAAATTCTAGAAGGCTATAAAAGGGAAGGAATTGACCCTCCTCCTTATTACTTGTATACAGATGAGAGAAAATATGGTACATGTCCTCATGAGGCTATGGCTTGGGCTTATGCAGGGTGTTTACCCACCAACCCCACAGTTCCCCAGAGTTTTCTTGAGTGCGAGCAGCAGGAAATATTAGATAGAAGATTTTAGATTGTGGAGATAAACAGATAGAAAATACAGGATAGCCCTGAGGGGGCCTGGAACCTATTCCATTGGGCCCTGACTGTCTCTGCCCTAAGGCATTTATAGAAATGCCAAGGGGTTGGAGCAAAAGACCTCCCCGCAGCACAGCCAAGTGCAGACCATCTCAGACACCTGCACTCAGGCCCGTGGTCCTAATCATCCTTTCTATGAGGACCTGCTGGGTAAAGCCACGAGAAACCTGAAAACGGACTCCCACAGGCTTGGAAAGATTCCTGAGTTGGATTCTAACAGGTAGCACATCCAAGATGTATGCTTGTACCCTCAATTAGTCCAACGCTGAAGGCCATAACCAAGTACCCCTGACACATGAAGGAAGGGAAAATGTTCATGAAAAGATAAGATTGCCTCTGCAAAATAACAAAAATCTAAAACCATCCCTTGATTTCCCATTGGGTAGAGTAGCTTTGTTCTGTTGTTATGTTTTTTCTTCCTATATTACCATAAAAAGCAGTAAGTGTGACTTGAAAGTCAAGTGACATTGATGTCCCTCTAATAAAAATACTCATTACAAAATTTTGAGAAAATACATGGCATGTCACCCTTTAGTTGGGGAGAAAATTTATAGTACTGTAGGTTACAATCACTTTATTAAATAAACCATATATGATTATATAGGTTTTTAAAAATATCAGGATATTTATCAATCATCACCTAGCTTGGCAACATATCTTTGAACTCAAAAACCTTGTTCTGTTTCTGTATCTTTCCAAAACTAGTATTTACAGTATTATATACTACTTCACCCCAAAGTATACATTCCAAGTGTGAACAGACTTTACTACTGGAAAATATGTCAAGCATGTGTTGTTATTTGTACCCATTTGACCCAACAGTATAACTCTGTTATATTGTTTTTACATGACTACCTGAATGCTTTATAATATACACTGAATATTACATTTCCATTGTTCTACAAATAAAATTTTACTAATTCCTTTATCTATGATTATACTTTGATTACAAAGGCTACCTTTAAAAAATTCTGTGTTCTATTGGTAACATAACTAGCACAGGGTAGACAACCACATAGTATCCACATCTTCACTGGTTTAAGTTGATTATTCTTGTCAGTACTACTTGATATAAACCTGTTTCCTTATGTGTTGTTTTGTCTGGCAGCCACATGACATAGTTAGCTCATGTAACTTTTTCTGCTGGCTAAGTCCTCTAAGTCCTACTCACATGTGTAGCTAATGAAGCACTTTCCCACTTTTTCCTGGATGTGTAGGGGAAAGTGCCTGATGCCCCCAGAAACCACTTCAGATATATCTTCAAGTCATAGCTGTAGAAGTCACCGCTGAGTGGTTTTGTCCACAAAAATCAAGTTTTCAAATAATTTGAATTTCCTACTTTGGTTTACATCAATTAAGTATCCACCCATACATTAATATATCCACTCAACGGCCATTGATATAGAAGAGCACATACTCTCTAGCCTCTTTTCCTCTGACACCTATTTCTTGTCTCCTCCTACAGGCTCTACTGACTGGGGCACTGAAAGATTCCCCAACCTCTATTTGCAAACCAAGAATATGGGAGTTAACTCAGGCCAATAGCTTGTTGGTACTGATGGGTAAGTCTCCAAACTACAAAGACTGCTTGAAATGCAGAGATCACAGCTCCCTAAGAAGGTTTTTCAACATTAAACATCCACTCAGTACAACAAATGCCCTGCATCACTGTTCTATCACATGCTGCATCTTTCGCTTCTTGTTTGTCCCATTTATCTCTTATTTTCTATGTTGACAAAATGGTAATGTGCAAACCTAGGGCCAGGCATTGGTTTCTTGGGCTCCAAGCTATAACCAATTATTGTGAATATCTATCTCTATGTTTATTTAAGATGTGAAACATCCAAATAGTGAAAGATTCGAATTTTTCATTGTTTGACAATTTCATACATATAAAAAGTGAATTTTAGTCATTTTCACCCATATTCCCTTCTCTCATCTCCTGTTCATCCCCCTGTGACCCTTCTCTCCATCAAGCCTCCTACTTTTAGGCCTTATTTTTATTTATGACCCGTTGAATTTTAAATTAGGCTTTTTTGCTAGAGCATTGATGGGAATTTATTAGAAGGAGCAAGGGCAACTTATCAGTGGCTAGGCCCCTGAAGAGAATGATACCCCTCCTCCAAAAGTATGTAATTGCCTCAGGGAGGATGAAACATCATGAGCACCTCCCCATCCTTTATGAAATGTAGGCTGCCCCACATTCAGATTACCACAGCTTTAGTGTGTTCATAAGTATAAAGTATATTCCATGTCCAAAATATGTCTTCTTTCACCTAGAATATTTAAATTCTTCATCTCTGTATTGTTAATTGCATATGATTTTTCAGTGAAAAAACATTGATCATAATGATACTATTCAGTAACTGTATCATTTGACAGTTACATATAGTGTCAAAAGGTCTTTCTAACCAAACAATTAATTCTTTTGAGGAAAGATGAGCGTGAAGAAAACCGGTTTAGTAATTGTAGTTACATACTGGGTAAAGAGGTCATTGAAATATTTTGCCTATGGAGATTCCATACTTACTAGACACCACCAAGGAGAGTCAAGGATAGGTATTCTTGCCTTCCATCTGAAATTGTAACTACCTAACTATATCAGCTTCTATAATTCTGTGTGTGAAAATAATTGTTTGGTGATCATTTTAAACAGAAAACATATGTGATGATAGACTGCCTACTTACATTAAAATCAAATTTATAGCATATCAAACATAACCATTCACTTATAGAATATAGCTACAAGGAAGGTTAGATACTCCCTAGTTCTTCGCTTTCCATTCACACTTTTCCAAGAGGAGACTGAGGTTCAAAGAGGCTAAAAAGCCTGTTGTAGGTAACAAGAAAAGGGAGCCACCATAATCCAAGATCTAAGCACTTTCCTTTGGGTTTGTTTGTTTGTTTGTTTGATTGTTTTACAGCATTCATATAAGAGTTTTAAAGGAATAAGAGCCTTGTGTTCTTGACTTAGAAATTCCCACAGAACTTAGTCTTTTTTTTTTTTTAATTTTTATTTTGCAATACAATTAAGTTCTACATACAGGCACAGATTCCCTTGTTCTCCCCCCTCCCGCCCCCCTCACCTTCCCCCCAGCCCGCCCCCCATTCCAATCTCCTCCAGGGCAAAGCCTTCCCCACAGACTGAGATCAACCTGGTGGACTCAGTCCAGGTAGGTCCAGTCCCCTCCTCCCAGGCCGAGCCAAGGGACCCTGCATAGGCCCCAGGTTTCAAACAGCCGACTTATGCAATGAGCACAGGACCCGGTGCCACTGCCTGGATGCCTCCCAAACAGATCAGGCCAATCAACTGTCTCACCCACTCAGAGGGCCTGATCCAGTTGGTGACCCCTCAGCCATTGGTTCATATTTCATGTGTTTCCGTTTGTTTGGCTATTTGTCTCTGTGCTTTATCCAACCTTGGTCTCAACAATTCTCTCTCATATAAACCCTCCTCATTCTCGCTAATTGGACTCCCAGAGATCCACCTGGGGCCTAGTCATGGATCTCTGCATCCAGATCCCTCAGTAGTTGAATGAGGTTTCTAGCACGACAATTAGGGTGTTTGGCCATCCCATCACCAGAGTAGGTCAATTCGGACTGTCTCTCGACCATTGCCAGCAGTCTGTTGTGGGGGTATCTTTGTGGATTTCTGTGGGCCTCTCTAGCACTTTGTTTCTTCCTATTCTCATGTGGTCTTCATTTACCATGGTCTCCTATTCCTTGTTCTCCCTCTCTGTTGTTGATCCAGTTGGGATCTCCCACTCACCCAAGCTCTCTTTCCCTCGACCCTCGCCCTTTACTACCCCCACTCATGTCCAGGCTGTTCATGTAGATCTCATTCCATTTCTCTGTCATTGGGCAATCCCTGTGTCTTTCTTGGGGTCCTGTTTTCCAGGTAGCCTGCCTGGTGATGTGAGTAGCAGTCCAGTCATCCTTGTTCCACATCTAGTATCCTGTTATGAGTGAGTACATACCATGTTTGTCTGTACTATAGAGCTACAGTAATAAAAACAGCTTGGTACTGGCATAAAAACCGACATGTGGACCAATGGAATCGAATTGAAGACCCTGACATTAATCCGCACACCTATGAACAAATAATTTTTGACAAAGAAGCCAAAAGTGCACAATGGAAAAAAGAAAGCATCTTCAACAAATGGTGCTGGCAAAACTGGATATCAACATGTAGAAAGCTGCAAATAGATCCATATCTATCACCGTGCACAAAACTTAAGTCCAAGTGGATCAAGGACCTCAACATAAATCCAGCTACTCTGAACCTGCTAGAAGAGAAAGTAGGAAGTAGTCTTGAATGCATTGGCATAGGAGACCACTTTCTAAATAGAACACCAGTAGCACAGACACTGAGAGAAACAATCAATCAATGGGACCTCTTGAAACTGAGAAGCTTTTGTAGGGCAAAGGATACGGTCAACAAAGCAAAGCGACAGCCTACAGAATGGGAAAAGATATTCACCAATCCCACATCTGACAGAGGACTGATATCCAGAATATATAAGGAACTCAAGAAATTAGATATCAAAATGCCCAACAGTCCAATTAAGAAATGGGCTATAGAACTAAATAGAGAATTCTCAACAGAGGAAACTCAAATGGCTGAAAGACATTTAAGGAATTGCTCAACATCCCTAATCATCAGGGAAATGCAAATCAAAACAACTCTGAGATACCACCTTACGCCTGTCAGAATGGCTAAGATCAAAAACACTGAAGACACCTTATGCTGGAGAGGATGTGGAGCTAGGGGAACTCTCCTCCACTGCTGGTGGGAATGCAAGCTTCTACAACCACTTTGGAAATCAATATGGTGCTTCCTTAGAAAATTGGGAATCCATCTCCCCCAAGATCCAGCTATACCACTCTTGGGCATATACCCAAGGAATGCTCAACCACACCACAAGAGCACTTGTTCAGCTATGTTCATATCAGCATTGTTTGTAATAGCCAGAACATGGAAACAACCTAGATGCCCTTCAACTGAAGAATGGATAAACAAAATGTGTTACATATACACAATGGAATACTACTCAGCAGAGAAAAACAATGACATCATGAGGTTTGCAGACAAATGGATGGACCTAGAAAAAATCATCCTGAGTGAGGTATCCCAGACTCAGAAAGAACTTAGTCTTTTAAACGACGGAAATATAGCAATGAAAGACAGTCTTTAAAGTCTGGTTTAGTCTCCCAATCCTTCAATATAAGATTTGTCTTATCCTCATGTATGAAAATACTTTCAGCCTTCTACTGTAGATGCTGTAAATCATAGTTATAACTGAATCCAATCTCTCATCTTCTCCATCCTGAAACTCTTGTCCCCAAACTTGTCATGTCCTTAGACAGGTATTCATCAAATTCCTTACCTGCAGGCTAGCATACCAGTAGAGTGATTCCTTCACTGCAGGAAGTGTGCTCTCTAAGAGACAGCTCTGACCAGAACACTTCTGTGCTCCATCATCTCTCTACAACTCCACAAGTTCTCCAAGATTCCATGGGGCTTGGTTCCCAACACTCCCATGTCTTTGTCTGAGGATCTCGTCTCTAGATCCCAATATGACCATGTAGACTTACTCAAAAACTGATCTCTTTCCTACTTTGGTGTATTTTGCTTAATAGTGCCTCTACTTAGAGTATCTTGTCTCGGATATTTATTATATGTGCCTTGACATTCTGGTTTTCACTTACATTATCTAAATAAAGACCTCCATTAATCATTCACCACTTCCTTCTTCCATTCTGTATACTTTTTATTCACCCCTTTTAAAAGAAATTAACACTATCCGAAATGACTATGTCAAAAGTAAACACAAAGATACTGTGTCTTGCTTACAAGAATGTAAGGTCCATAAGACTAGAAAACGTGTGCTTCTCATCTCAGTCTCCATGGCAGTAAAAATGTGTCTAATACTCAGATAATGGTGAATCAGTATTTGTTTAATAAATGAATGTGCTCAATTATAAATCTTCATGATTAAAAAAGTCATTTTCTGCAAACATGTGCCATTATGATTTTTACTTCCCTTTCCCCAGCAGTTATCCTGTTAACTAACTAAGCAATTCACCATTAATAGAGTCAATCAAGAAAGTAAGTCTACAGTTCAGGCTATTACAGTACATTGAATTACCCCATATATTAAAATGCCTGGAACTTGAATGTCATAGCTATTTGGCTGCAAGTTATTTACTGCTTTTGGACCAAGAGATGGCTATGCTCAAATGATCTCATAATAGCAGAAAACCTCATGGATAGTCTATTGTTAATTATATTATTACTTTATACATTGCAGGCAATGCCTAATTAGTCCCCATAGCATTTGTGCTTAAGAGTAAAGGCACCAAATGACCTTAGAGACAGACATCATCATGAGTGCCTTTGGTACATGAATGAAGCTCTGTATGTTTAAAGAGGAAAGTTTATACTTCTTTTGAGATATGTACTGTCCAGCATATTGTACTCACGAGCCAAACACTAAAACACCATCTGAGTGTTTTATTCAATTCAAGGTATTAGGATTATCCATAAAGTACCATGTAATGAAAAAAAGGCTTTTTTAAAAAAGAAACATAACTGGTATCAGCCGGAGTGTGATTTAAGTTCATGTCCCATCTCCTAAGATGGACTTGAAAAAAAACTTAGTGAGATCATTTAATATTTATGATTTTATTTGTAAAAATCTCAAAAATAATAGTATCCACATTATGAACTATTTAGAACAAGTAAAAGAAGACAATTGATTAAAGTGAATAGTGTAATGACTATTACATTAAACTCACTGTCTATATGTTATTTATATTATTAAACATATGAAGGATCAATAAATAAGTCTTTATGAAACTACAATGTTATAACATAATTGAGACAATGGAAGATAAAACAATGTCTACGTTATATGACATTATGATTATTTACATGAAATGGGGCGTAAAAACTGCAAGTATTAAATAAATATAAGGTAACATATTTGAGGTTTAAAAGAATGTTGCTAATTTAATGTAGCTAATGTAACTACCTAATTTGTTAATAAAGGAGTATGAAAGTAAGTGGCATAGCTAGAAAGTTAAAGTTTAGAAACTTAGAATTAAAAGTTAAAGGAGTCTTAGATGTGAAACATTATGTTAACTCCAAGTTCCTGTTATCTAGGTCCATTGATGTTTATCTTGCATTTCTTCTACTGAGTACAGCTCCCTTAGAGACTCACTCTTCAGAATGATTTTATTACTCTCACTCTGGTGTCACCTGTGTCTGAGAATAAAAGAATTGCATTTTTTCAAGTATTTTACCATTGTCTTACATTTCACTTCTACATATTTGCAAAGGCTCAAGTGTCTCTCAGATTTAGCCTTGTTTCCTTTGCTATAACAGTTAACTGAAAGGATATAATGAATCAAAAGTAAGAAGTAGAGATACAAACAAATACAATGATTTTTAAAGGAGGAAAATACATCTACTTCTAGACCACACAGAAGTAAAAAGATGTGTGGATTACTTGTTTCCCTCACATATTTTTTGGTATGTAGTTTGGCTTTCTTTTTTTTATTTTTATTTGTTGGTAATTAACACAAATTATATTCCACTATACTTGTTAAATATTTCAATAAAAGTCAGACACTAGTGCAAAATAACTGCTTTGTATAGAGAACGGAACATTTTGCAGAGCTTTCATGGGGTGTGACCTCACTCCATTATTAATAATGCACTTTGTGAGTTCTTTCAGCCATAGATATTGCAGGATCCCAGTGAACATTAACTAATTAATCCTCCTGTCATCTCCATGAGAAAGGTAAGGCATTTATTTGATGGCACACTCTGCCATGATGAAGCTTGGGTGAAAACTACTTGACAGTGTTTGATGACTGTATGGTGACCGGGTGACAGTGAAGGGAGACTTTTAAAAGAAAGAGCAGTGTCAACACTCCCAGCACAGACACCTCTCCATCTTAGAAGCAATCTATTCACTTTCTCCATATATCTGTACTGACTCAAATCTACTCCCATCTGCTCAGAAGGCACAGTGCCCAGCAAGCTTTGGTCAGATCCTTGGCACAAATCTTGGCAGATGAGCACTCTCTGGGCAGTCTGTACCCCACTGCCATGTGGCATCTGTTTTGCCAGATGCTGCACCTCTGGGTCCTTTGGTATGTCATCCCTATTATTGCATATCTATTTACAGAACACCTGCACATCTGCTGCTGTATAAATACCAAGCAACAAAGTAAATGATAAAGGATAGAGCCCCCTCTGTCTTTCTGTCTCTGTCTCTCTGTCTGCCTCTGTCTATCTGTGTCGCTGTCTATCTGTCTCTCTCTCTCTCTCTCTCTCTCTCTCTCTCTCTCTCTCTCTCTCTCTCTCTCTGTGTGTGTGTGTGTGTGTGTGTGTGTGTGTGTATGTGTGTAGTTGATGAAAACACAGATACAAAGATAACAAGAATCGCAATGCATTTACTGTTGTCCTCAAGGGCTTTCTTGTGGTGATGATTTCTATGGGCTACAGCTGGGGAACATTAAGGCACCTATAGTTCATGTTCAAAATGAATACCTCAAAAGATATTGCTTCCAGAATCAAATAATGTAAGAGTCTTCAGGCTCAGAAGTCTGAATCACAAAGTCAGAAAGGATGCAATATCTCTCCCACATAGAAGCAGTACCAGGAATATTGAGGCTGCCCTTAATGGTTCCTTTAGGTCATTGTATATTTATTTATTCAGTAGATATTTATTGAGTGCCTCCAAAGTATGAGAGCCTGTGGTGGATGAACTCAGGCTAGAGAGAGACAACACTTGGCATCTAACAGGGGATATGAGATATAAACCTATGAAAGAATGAGGTGACTCCTAAAGTATGTCAGTAGTTGGTGTCTACCACATACATGTGGGTTGGGAGCAAAAGGAAGAATAGCCTAGTGGTCAAATATATCAATTTCCTTTCCATTTCTTCTATAGGGAAACAGAAAGAATTTTGTACACAGAGGAACAGATATAGAAATGGCATGAAGGAAGACACAGGTCAATGCTATAGGCTTCATGGTAACTTATCTTAAAATAAATATATAAAAATAATAAAATGTATGCTTTTGCATTGCTAAATCTGGTTCACATCCTTGGGTCAGTTTTATTTTTAAATGTGAATTATTTTTATTAGAAAGATATATTTGAAGGTATCTCAAGAGCATTTGCCTGGCATACAAACTACTCAAAACAGAAATATGTGTTGACATGTGCCAATACACTCAAATGTGTTTATGTAGCCATTTATACATCTTTATCAAAATTCATAGAGGAAAATAATGAATTATCCTGGTGATATTGGAAATCAACATGTGGTTATAATGATTGCTTGCATCCCATAAGCCTTCAAGAAGTTTGAAAAAGAAGAGAAAACTAATTACAGTAAGGTCAGACCAACGACTGAGTTCCAGAGTTTTGTTGGTTTCATAAGTCATTATAACCAGACTATTTAGCTGAATTTCAATGTAAATTGAGGCTCAAAACAGACTTTCTGATATCCATCTTGGAAGCACTCATTATGCAAGCTATTTATCAGAATACCTGAAAGCTAAGAGTAATTGTAAATGGCCTGGTAATTCATAATTCTGTGCCAGTTTACCTGAACCCTACTATCTCCCTCAGAATTTGTTCTATATCTTATTTTCATTGTAGCGTGCAAACTGATGTGAGACAGTTAGCCCTTACAACACCATCCCTAACACTAGAGTTTAGCCATAATTACTAAGAGAACTTGGTATTGGTTCTATTGCAAACTGGCTTAAGTAGGTTCTCTAGTGTGTAGTATGGTTAATGGTTAATTTGACACCCAAAAGGCAGAGAATAGGTTCATGAAGCATAGGATTTAAAACTCCACAAAGCACTAAGGATCATGATACGTAACTGCTGAAACTCACTCATGATAATTACACAGCTGTGCCTAACTTGACAAGGTTTGCATCTAATCTTTTACTGCCTCTGCTTTATCTTGTATAACTACCTAGCATTACATTTTAGAAAATTCAGGGTCCTAAATCTCCTTTCTTCCCCCTGATGATAGGTTATATGTTAGTCATCGTGGATTATATCCTGACATTTAGGAAAAGAACTGACATATTTTTGAAATAGTAATGATGCCCTCTTGCTTTTGAACTGCAGTTTACCATGCAGTCTTTGCATTTAAGTTGTAACAACATTTGATTCTTTGGAGAGAGGATCATTCTGTTGTAGGTTTCCATGTGTGCATCAGGCCATCTGGCTTATGAGTATAAGATTCTCTTGTCTCAATCTCTCATCAGAGCACTGAGGGTTATATGGGTTTTGAGGTTTTGAACTCAGAACCCCATACTTGCACAGAGGCATTTTACCTGGTGAGACAGCTCCACAGTAAATCTTTTATTCCATAAGATTTACAATGAGGTTAAAATCTACAGTATTGGTTCACAGGTGTCACAGCTAGATAGGACTATTATTTCTGTCCCTTGGTGACTTACATGGCTTTTTCTGGTACTGTGGAAACTGGACCACAATAAGAAGCCTTTCAGGTCAGATCCAGCTCAAATGATCCAGGTTCTGTGTCCCGTGTTTGCCGTGTCTTCAGCAATAGGGTATCACCTTCAGCCTCAGAGAGGCATCCAAGGGCAACAGCAGTGATCTATGAACTACAACAACGGGCATCACGTTAAGATATCCTTGACGGTACAGTAGCAGCACTTGCTGATGATAACCAACAGTTGTCTGAGTGGACTTAAGCTCCACTCAATATGATGGAAATCATGCATAGTACTAAAGAAATACAGCCAATTTCCTGGGACTAATGAGAACTTCGATTTTAGTAGAAAGTACCCCACTTTGCTAGACCACTTTGCTTAACTACATCCTAAATCTTATCCTTATGACCACAAATAAGTTTCTCTTTCACACTTCATCAAAGAAGCTTCTCTTTACAGAAAATGGGGACCATCACAGAAGGTCGCAACTGGACACAATGCAGATATCAACAGATCACAGGGAACCCAGCCCAATCAATACATCTGTATCACAGCTCCCACATCTACGGCTTAGGGATCATCCTACAAGAGGGAGTGTAAAGACTGAAAGAGCCAGAATGTCAGGAAGTCTGTGCTGAGGCCACCTCTCTTGGAAATAAATGGCTGCATAAATAAGACCTAAATCATGACTGTATCAGTAAACATATTAACATGGAAGGGGAAAAATCTCACAGGGTCCTTCCAATAGACAAAGAACAACAGGCAAGTTAAGACTGCTGAGACAGAGCGTTATCCTCTCCCAGGGATGAATGCAGCATGGTTAGCTTTAAAACTATATACAGAAAAACAGCAAAAAGGACTTAGCAAGTTTATTCAAATCTGTCTCTCCACCTCTGTCTGTCTCTCTGTCTTTGTCTCTCTGTCTCTGTTTCTGTTTCTCCCTGTCTCTCTGTCTCTGTCTCTCTGTCTCTGTCTCTCTCTCTCTCTGTCTCTCTGTCTCTCTCTCTCATGTGTGTGTGTATTATAATAATAATCAAGAAAAAAGAGGCAATCAATTTGAGAGCAGTTGGACATGGAATAGGCTGCAGAGAGGAAAATGAAAGGAGGTAGTTATATCATTATATTAAAGAAATAACAACAACAAAAAGTCCTCTGATTTTGGCCATATTGATCCCAGCTCATCAATCCGAAAACTTTTGTTTATGTGGTGTTTGTTTTACCGTTTTCCTTCCCATATTCCATGGGAAAATTTCAACTGCAATGTGATGGATTCAAGATCTAAAACCAGCTGAAGTATTTCTGTACATCAGTTTGTCCACTGCGGGGGTCAGATACCCTGAAACTGGAGTTACAGTTATAAGTTGCTATGTGGCTACTAGGAATTGAGCCTGGTTCCTGTGGAAGAGCAACCAGTGCTTTTAACTACTGAGCCGTCTTCAGTCTCTTCAGTTTTTGTTGTTTTTGTTTTTTTGCATCATGTGAGTAATTTCATAGATGTACAGGATATTTAAATTAGTATAAGCATGAAAATCTACTTTTTATTGATGGCAATAACCTGTTTTCTGTTTTTGCTTCTTTATTTTCTATGCCTTCCACTTTTAAAGAATGTGACTTTATTTCCTACACCAAACATAGTATACCTTTATAAGACATTTTAAAAATTTACTTATTTTAATTTTTTTGAGATTATACTTACATAATTTCCTTCTTCTTTCCAAATCCTCCCATATATTCCTCCTTATTCTTTTTCAAGTGCATGGCCTCTTTTTATTCTAAAGAAGAACAATTGACGTGCTAATGTGGACAAGGGAAAACCGAAGAGGCCTCCACCTTCTATGACATTCTAAGGACACTGACTCTATGCTCATGATCATTGCATTCTTGAATTTCTAACTATTTTAACAATTTTGACAGTAGACCTATTGGTGCAGTCATTGGATAGCCAGGATGAATTGTGTGTGTGTGTGTGTGTGTGTGTGTGTGTGTGTGTGTGTGTTGCTCAGATCTCAAAACATACAACTTAAGAAAATTCCCCAAATCACAGAACAGAAAGGCGTCCAAGCCAGCTGCTGGTTCCATTCTTGAAGTGTTTATTCTCTGAACAGTTACTAATGTAGGCGATGTCTTTTAAATGTGACAAATTTGACAGCTGTTCTGGTCTACATCGAAATAACAGAAGGAGTGAAATATTAATGAAGTTTAACCTTAATGTCCAGAAATGATAGAAAAAAGTTGCAGTTAAGAGTTGAAAGAAGCATGAAATGTGGATCAGGAGTCTAATCAATGTGAGAGCCCAGTTGTCTCATCTTTAGAATGAGAAGTGTTATACTACGCTAGAAAGCTGAGATGCAACAATTCAGATGAAATATGCAGGGGACAATGTAGATCAGAGTACCAACTCATATTACAGATTCTTTATAGCTAGTGTTCTAGGCCACATGACTGCAACATGCAAAAGCTTTATTTCAAAGACATTGCAATTAAGCCTCTGGCTTCCCTCTGCATTCTGCTATGAGGTATGTGGACACTTCCCTGGGGATAAGATGAAGGCAGACATGAGGACGGCTCCATCCATCTTACATGAGGTCTCCTATTGCTAAAGTGATGGGAATTGGCATTTGGTTCTAATGTTACTTGTGGAGAAAGTCTGATCATATGGCCCAGAGCATTTCAGCCTGCAGCCCAAGTCATTAGCTTTTCCCCCACATCCCCTATTTTTCCTGCTTGTTCGCTTCATCAGTGTATCATTCATGAATAATCCCCTAATCCCCTGGAAATTGCTATAAGCTACTTAATACCTTCTAACAAATCCTTTCCTCTTTCAATTTATGGGAATTAATTATGAAGACTGCAAATGCTATCTCCAATCAAGACTTCATCTGAAAAGCATGTTGGAAGCAATAATGCCATGTCAGTTATTTTCAAAGGAAGAATTATATTCATTTACTTCAAAACACAATAAAATAACTTAGGACATGAACCTCAAGGATCAGATTGCTTGGTGTGTATGTAACACACCTTGGTACCCACAGTTTATTTTCTAGATAAAGTTCAGACTAAAATTCTCACCAGAAAAGTGAATATAAAATGCATGATACCATTGTTTTACACAAAATTTCTGGTCAAGAATTCTCATACTCACTTACTTCCCATCACCAGTGAAGACTGATGTTTAATGTCAAACTAAATATTCATGTGTATGGTATTGAGGAACATCAATATAAAAGGACATTATCAGTATATAATATAGAAATAAAATGCACATATCAGGAGTTAATTATTTAGTATTTGTGGTTGTAAGATAATTCAAAAGATAAAACTGAATTCATAGCTGTTTTGAAGCTGAGAAATAGAATAAGCTCTATTTCCTGGCATAACTCAATGTGGGAAACTACATCTGGCTTTCATTCTCCTCACTGTGTCTTTGTTTCATTCCTCTGCAGGGAAGTTTAACTTCTACAAGCCAGATATGTATACATGCCCAATGGCATAACCTAACACCCATGCACCTTCTTGTAAGTACAAGTTGTAAAGTATTGCTCATTAACTTGAACCCCATGATCACTTCTGTGCCAGCTGTCATGGTCTGAATAGAGCCTGTGCTAGGCCTGAGCTGGTTCTCATGAGCAGCAGGGTGTTTGGAACTAGGCTTGGTACAGTGGCATCAGAAGAGGAGAGAGGAGAAGACATTACCCCCAATCTACCTGAAGGACTAGACATCAGATAAACAAAGGTCCATTGTGAGACTTCCCTTGATTTAATAGAATAAAAGGCATTTTTTTAGAGCTCATTCTATGAACTGTAAACCACATCTCTATATGTTCCTTTATTATGTACTTTCCACCTCTCTTTTCTATTCATCTCAGTATGTGAATTCTTTCCTCTCTGTGCGATAGTATACACATAAAAGAATATGCTAATATAAACATTTCATAAGGTCCAAGTAAACAAAGACCTGCAGGCACAAGTCTAGCAACTTCCAAAAGAAAACAATATAGAAACAATTTTAGTACCTGATAGTATAGTCTATACATTTGACAATGGAAACCAGTGATTAAATTATCTCATTGAGTCTTTTTAGTCACTTACATAAATAATGACTACAGATAGGATAATAAATTTTATTCATTTCATTATGGATATTTCTGTTGTTTAGAAGAAAAAACAATTCTGCATATTACAAATTTTAACTCATAGAGTCATTAAGATGTAAAAAAGTAGATGTTTAGCTAGTTAATGGGATACTTAGTTTGCTTTCTTCATTCTTGTGGAAGTCACTCTTGGGAGATAAGTTGATGAGGTCATTTTGATGAATTGTGAAATGTCATAAGATGTTTGGATCTGTGGTTTGACTGAGTCACTCAAGCTAAAGATAATCACATTAAGCAGAAAACCATAGGGAGTGCATCCATCTGTTCTAAGACATAGACTGAAATGTTCAGATTCCTAACAGACTATAGGAAATGAAGCTCTGAGTCTCTCCCTTTTGAGCTTTGCACATACCAGCAGTTACAGCATTCCTCCCATAAACCTGTGGAATTTACAAATTCAGGGCATTTAACAATGCTCCCCATCCTAGTTAAGGGCACAACCTGCTCTTCCTTGCTACAAAAAGTTTATCTTGCCTGAGGTCCCTAGAGATATATCTCATGCTAACATACAGATTTCCTTGGAAGTATGCAATTAACCCATACAATGCACCTAACTTTTAAAAATAAGTTGTGTTTCAGGATTTTTTTTTTACATCTAATATAATTTTCCCCAGATAGTACCTTCTGTCTGTGCACATAGCTAAGTGGTACTTTTTAACTTTAAACCCTCTGTGTTGTACATAATGCCTATGACTTTAGAAGAAAGAAGTTTCACTCATATCATGTAAAACACTTTCAAAATGTTATATTTTGGTGTTCTTGCAAAAATACTGTGAGATACACCGGGCAGAAAAACAGTTCCTCCCAACAGATGAAAAGACGGGATAAATGGCACTCCAAACTTACCCAATTTAAGTTAGAAGCCTTCAACTTCCCTCATGACAGAACAAAGATACCTGTAAAAGGCCAATGATTTTGAAACACACTCTAGAAATTATTTTCTTTTATAAGCCTGAACTAAAATTCAACATGTAAAACCAGTAATAAGAATATGGCTTACATGGGAATTAGGGCATGTGTTTCTTAATCTTTTATTACTGAGGGGAAAATTACTAAAAAATAATAATAATTTTTTATGGCTCACTGTTTCAAAGATTCTATTCTTATGCATGGCTTTCTCCATCATCCCTGGGCCTGTGGTGAGGTGGGACATCACCATGGAAGATGATGGCATGCGTACCTCAAGATATCCAAGCAGCAATAAGATTACGAGGAGCTAGGGACAAGATACACTTTTCAGCGACATGACCCTAGAGACCTTCTTCCTCTAACTAGTTCCCACTTACTAAGAGCCCATTCACATATTAAAAAAATCAATGGATTAACCCATTGATGAGTTTAGTGACTTCACAAGCCAAACAACTTTTAATAGTGAAATCAGTTGGCATGAAGCTTGCAAAACATGGGCCTGTGGTGACATTTTATATACAAACCATAACAGAGGACCAAGGGTCCATGCTACAGTGATATCTCCCGTGTCTTTTTGAAAGGCCCACCAAAGAATATCATCTGAGAATCGCAGAACTAGCATGGGTACTACCTCATCTTCCCCTCACCCAACAGTGCAGAGCACTGTAAAACGATAGGCTGAAATGTTGATCCCTTCTGCCTCAGGAGTACCCAGGAAATCTCTTATTTCTGCAGTCAGTGTCCTCTACCCAGTAATAGCCTTTTGTTTTTATTTAAATGTGTGAGACAAGTATAAATTGAATACAAATAGTTTTCACTGCAGAAAGTTAGAAAGAACTCAGAACACAAAATTACTGTTTTCTCCACAGATTCAAATTAACTTCATTGATATTTCTATAGTTAACTCCCTGACCTGGATATTAGGACCATTCTGTATTTATTCATTACTGGTTATGCAAATCTTTAGTTTCTCCAAAGCTGCTATCCCAAAGAGTGGATTTCCAAAGGCTTCCTATTTCCTATTTGGACTTCCATCTGATGTCTGCTTAACATCTTAGATGATATTTATTGAGGATGACTTTAGTTGCCACTTTCTTTTCCAGTGCAATACTTAGTAAAATCTTCCCCTGACTTTGTGGGTGTGGCTGGTATTCCATTTGTTTCTTTAGTTTCAGTTTTAGCTGTCATCTTCACACCAAGGAACCACCAGTTCACCATTTCTTCTTACCCCAGCTCCTTTGCACACAATACTGCTTACACCTGTTATCTTAGTTTGCTTTCTATTATTGTGAGAAAACAATGACCCAAAGCAACTCTGAAAAGTAAGGGCTTATTTGGCTTTCACACCCTAATTACTCACAATCCATCATTGAAGGGGATTATGGCAGAAACTCAAGGAAGGCAGGGAACTAAGGCCAGCAGCTGAAGCAGAGGCATTAGAGGTACATTTCTTACTAGCTTGCTTCTCAGGGCTCGCTCAGCCTGCTTTCTAATACAAGCCAGAATTGGCCACCAGGCTTTGGACCACCTATAGCAAATTGGTCCCTTCCATATTAATCATTCAATAAGAAAAAATAAAAGCCCCAGAAAACTCGCCTATAGAAAAATCTGATAGGAGCATTTCCTCAATTAAGATTCCTTCTTCTAAGATGTCACTCAGATGTGTCAAGTTGACAAAATAATAATAATAATAATAATAATAATAATAATAATAATAATCAGCAGCAGCAGCAGCAGCAGCACATCTGGGTTCTAAGAACTTCCTCTCTCTTCACTTAACTTCATTATTCAGCTTTTCTCCAAGATTCCTTATGGAGCCACTCTTGGTGCTACAATGAGACTGGCCTTTCCAACTTTGTATCATGTGCCTTTGCTTCATGACATGTTTTACTCTTGTAATTCACATGTATTTGTATGTTTAATTATTGCTTGTCACCCCAATCAAATTTTCAGGCATATTATAGGAAAAATCATTTCATGATTTCCCTCCACTAATTCTCATTCATGGCACATAGTAGACCCTTAAAGACTTTTGATAAATACATGAATAAAACATTGAAGATGATGATGATGATGATGATGATGATGATGATGATGATGATTGTGATACTATCTTAAGCTTGGAAGAGATTAAGCAAATTCTGGGTATCTTCTTTTGCACGCAGGAAGGCCATACTAAAAATAGGTAACAGCTCTCCCATTCCACATCACCCTGTCCTCTATTCTACCTTTGACTCTGATATCACTTGGAATGTCTCTGTTGTCTTTTCTGAAGTACATGAACAAAAACAAAACAAAACAAAAGTCAACCAACAAACAAAAAACAAAATAAAGAATAAGACACAATAAAACAAATAAATACCCACAGCAATGATTATGATCGTGATTAAAAAGCCCTTCAAATCATTGATTCCACTTAGTATTACCCACTTTCTCCAAGCATGAATCTACTTTATTTAATTTATAAATATCTCATTTTGAAGAGAACTCTTTCTCACTCAAAGTGAGAAAATATATTTTTAATTGCTGTGCATCTGTCAGTGTTTCTGTTTAAAAGCCCCTTTGTCTCTTTGCAATTTATCTATCTACCTATCTATCTCTCTGTCTATCTATCTATTTATTTATTTATACATACTTTCCAAAAGAATAAACAAGTATGCCTTGGACCAACCCAAGACTTGCAGTTCTGGGGTAGTTCTGTTCTTGTGCTGAACAGAGTTCAAGAACAAAGTTCTAAAGCAGAGACAGGTTTTAAATTGACCTGTTCACTGTACAGAACATCCTTGAGAAACAAATCACCAAGCTTTCCAGATTAAGATCATGGGAGAGTGGTGAGGGGGAGAATTTCTAATAGTGTGAGAGCCCCCAATATCAAAGTAATAAAGTAATCACAAAGCAGGAGATACAATGATCTGCTTCCGAGTTTTTGTTGTTCTTTTGTTTTTGTTATGTTCTTTAATACATCTCATTCAGTTTATAGAGCTGATATCCAGAAGTTAGTTTATTTAGAAGGCAGAGGAAAACTCTATAAAGGTAATGCTGAGCTACTAACATCTGCATATGGTCAGATCTAACATTACGAAAAGGAGAAGGCCAATACATTGCTTTTGTAGATATAATGCTCCAGGTCTGTGCCAACCTGGTCTATAGCACACTCTCATAAAAAAAAAATCATTGCTTAATCAAGGCAGTATAACAATTTCACAACTTACAGAAAATATATGAGCTCTCTGATAACACTATAAGAATGGAATCAGCAAGGTCTATATGATAGGAAACTCAATAAGACTTTTTAGAGAAAATTATTTAGAACTTGCAATCTTCCTCAACAGTTTGTAAAATAAGGAATAAAGTACACGATAAGGAAAAGAAAAGAGTATGACTGTCAACTACAATACATGAAAATTAACCAAATATAATGTTTAAACTCTTATTCAAGCTAGCCAAACATAAGAATAATTATAGGATAATTAGTGAAATCTGAACATAGTTTGGAAAATAGTTAAAATTATTCTGGCCAAATCAGTAATAAATAATACTAAGTTGATATTAGTTTTAATTGACTTGATGAAATAATTGATTTCATTATCACTAACATATTAGGTTAATCAGAGTCACTGTCTCTTAAAAATACAAATAGAATTATCTAGTGCATGTGGAATACAACTGTATAATCTAAGAGTCAAAACAGGATTAGCCACATGCTATTAAAACTGGATGCCAGACATACAGAGATTTATGGTATCAGTCTCTCTACCTTTGTGTGGTTTTGAACACTTTCATGATAAAACATTAAACAATGACAAATAAGCATGACTTCCAGGCTTTAAAAAAAGGCTCAAATGATCCAAACAGCAATAAATCAATGAATTCATGAAAAATGTGCAAAAAAAATTTGCACATAGCAAGGAGAACTGGGCTTGAGCTCAGCAAGATGAAAACAAAAGCCAAAATATCAAACCAAGTTATAAATTACCTCTGTAGCCTAAGCCAGAAGTTGTAATGGCAGGGAAGTAAAGAGTTTTAAAATGAAAGTCAATCAGAGAAAAAAAAAAGCTTTGAAAAATTAAAACTTCACATAACCATAAGTACAATCTTAGAGAATTAACAATGCAAAGTCAAATTAGAATTTAAACATAAGTTTTTATATTCTTTTTAAAAAGCAATTTATCTTTCATGCCTCATTAAAATTATATTCTTCATGGTTTTTCCTCCCATTCTTTTCAGTGATGACTTTGTTAGACAAGGCTCGAATTTTGCCCATTGTGCTAAGGAATGAGAGCCAGGATGGGGAACTGAAACTGACATGGGCAGTGTGAGTCCAGGTGCAAAGGAAGCCTAGTGCTTGGACAAAAATTTACCCCTCTGCTCATGCTGCTCTATGCATTTCAGCTCAGGGCCAGGAAGAAATCTATCAAAGAAAAGTAATAAGATATGTGGAAATAGCAGGCAACAGTTTTAAAAGCCTTTAGGAACCAGAGTATATCTTGAAACTTTAGGCTTCATCTCTGAAAATTGGACTTCTAGGTACAATTAATTACATGTTAACATTTGACATCTTGTGTAAATGGGAAAAATGAGACTGAGATAATCTGGCTCTAAGCAAGCTAAGAAAGTCTCCTGTAAGGCTCCTGCACGCAAATATGTGAAAGGTAAATAGATACCATCACTGGAATTAAATGGGCGTGGTCTCAGCGAGGAACCAGTGTGAGTCAGTGATGGAGACTGGGACAAATCTGAGTCTTGTGGCCTTCAAACAGGGTGTTGCCATGGCTTCATGTAGCAGGAATCTTAAACGGTCTTATTAATAAAATCAAACCTGAGGCCAGTTATTGGGGTGAACGCTGAAACATCAGAGAAGCAGAACAAGCCACATCTGCCTCACCTTGCCAGTTCCTCAGCTGATCCTGTTTCCCCAGACTGGAAGCCTCTGAGTCCTCATCCAGAAAGAATCTCAGCTGAACTGTTGCTCAAAAGCCTAAAAGCTTAAGCAGCCAAATGCTTCTAGTTTCTGGTCCTCATGCCTTATAAACCTTTCTGCTTTCTGCCATCACTCCCTGGGATTAAAGATGTGAGTCACCATGCTTGGCTGTATCCTTGAACACACAGAAATCCAAAGGGATTTCTGCCTCTGGACTGTTAGGATTAAAGGCATGTGCTACCACTGCCTATCATTTATGTTTAATATTGTGGCTCTTCTGTCCTCTGACCCCAGATAAGTTTATTAGCGTGCACAATATTTCAGGGAACACAATACCACCACAGCTTCATTCCAGCCCACAGTTCCAAAACTTAAGCACAAGCTTTTTTTGTTTTGTTTTGTTTTTCATAGTTTTAGAGACAGCCAGAAATCTAGACATGATAAGGATGTTAAATATTACAGGTTCGTATCATTGGCAAGACTTCCTCTCAGTAGTCTTTGTGGGCCAACATCATGTCTGTAAAGTCCAACTGTTATCCATATTCTGCCTGGGAATCACATATTTCTAAATCACTGTTTCATATCACCTTCCTCCCATGAATTTGATACTTAATTTGAAATAGTTTACTTTACTCAATTTATTATTTTTGACCCTGCTATCATCATGTTTTAATCTTTCACTGGTAATCTTTTAAAATATGTGCTATTTTCAGATGTTCCATTTCTGTCAAATATTTTGCCAAGGAGAATATAAAAGTGAAAATTAACCTCTGAGAATGTAGCTGGAGAGGAAAGCTTGTTTCTGAAGCATGAACTGTGAATAAAATGTTTCCTTTTCTTGGACCAGTTAGAATACCATAACAGTGAAATTCAAGCTAAAACTTTCATTCTACATGAACTTCCAAAGAGTAAATGGCAAACAAGATACTTCTCTCACTGGAACAGAAGATACTGTAGATCGCTATGCTTAACTTATACTCAAGGGATAAAAAATCTAGTATTATCCCTACTAGTTGGTGAATAATGCTATAATCATGTAAGATGCTAAGATTGTTGCTGGAGAATTTCTCTCCAGCTCCCACCACCAAGTCCCGCCAGTCTCAGAGCCCACTTATAAAATAAACACACAGACTCTTACATTATTTAAACTGCTTGGCCATTAGCTCAGGCCTGTTATTGTCTAGCTCTTACTCTTATATTTAGCCCATTTCTATTAATCTTTACTTTGCCACATGGCTCATGGCTTACTGGTACCTTACATCTTCCTTGTCCTGATGGCGGCTGGCAGTGTCTCCCTGACCCAGCTTCCTGTTCTCTCAATTCTCCTCTCTGTTAGTCCCGCCTATATTTCCTGCCTGGCCATTGACCAATCAGTGATTTATTTGTTGACCAATCAACAACATATTTGACATACAGACCATCCCACAGCACTTCCCCTTTTCTTTTCTTAAAAAGGAAGGTTTTAACTTTAACATAGTAAAATTACATATAACAAAACAATTATCAAGCAAGAATTACAGTTACAATATTAAAGAAGAGATCCTATCTATCTTCTATTTGTAAGTTTAAGGTTTTATATCTAACTTATCTTTTATTATAACTAAGGAAAATTGTAAGTATCTAGTCTTTAACCACATCAAAGACCTCAGAAGGATATACTACTACCTGAGAAATGGAGAAGGATATAAGCAACTTTTAGGAGTCTTGTAGGGTAGACAGAGACAGCTGGCAGCTTGGACAGTCATTCAAAGTTCTCTTGTAAAGTTGGGGCATCTGTCTTCAGCCCACAGGCCTAGAGTCTCTTATTCACTTTTCTCTGTGTCCTGTAGAATGTCTGGCAGTTTTCTCTGCAAAGCAGGAACCTGAAGGACCATTTTGTCAAGCAAAGTTCAGTGGTCACCTTTGTATGGGTCCTGCATGTCCAGTTGATCAGGCAGTCCAGGCAAAAACAGTTTCTTGCCCAAATGGCTATTTTTGTCAAGGTGAAGATAAACTCCGTATGGAGTGTCTTTGATGCCCATCCTCCTCTCTGAAGTAAATCGGTGCTGTCAGGAGCAGACATGTCTCACTGTCCAGAAAGTCTAAATTTTTAAAACATTTTAAATGCCATATTCTGTAGGTCTTTGAAGTGTTTGAAGACTACCTATCTATCTGAAATATAACTATGTATACCTAGAAGACTTAACTAACATGGCTACAAATATTATCATAGATGACTAACTATTAATCTATTTTTTAATTATCCATTACAATTTTAAATGAGTTACATAAACATAATACCTCAAACAAGAATAGAAATATATATATACAGTATAACAAAGTTAAGTTTAAATTTGTATCAATAAACTAAAATCTATAGCAATGTAAAACATTTTAAACAAGTTGTTACTCTTTCAAAGTAGGTTCATTAATCTACCCTTTCATCCTATCATATCTAAACTATCCCCCTTTTTGTTTTAGAAAGAGATTGTATTTATAATCAACCTGATTTAAATAAAAATATTGTTTTTTCTCTGTCCCACACCAGAGGGCTCTTCTGATTTGGGACACAAGAATCTCTTAACCATTTTTTTTTTTTTTTTGAGCAATATGTCTGGGTTTAGAGGGGGAGTGAGCCAATTCCATCTCTAAAGCCAGCTTGGTATATTTGGGAATTTGGGCGTAGCTTCTCTTACTACTTCCTGCTGGAGGGGGGCGCTGTATCTTCTGGAGACAGAAAGAAAATTTTAGGATCATGGAGTAGTCCGTGAGGCTGTATATCTGAGCCAGTTGACTTGAAACCATTCTGGATGTTGAATCATCTGGGCCATGGTGTCTTTGGAGACCTTTCAGGGGGTCTTGGCTGGTCAAACCTGATGTATCTTAATCTGGAACAAATCCATAGTCTCTGGCTTTCTGTGGAAACAAGAGCAGAGACTCTTTTCCAAAGCAACATATCCTTATATCCAAATTTTGAAGTCAAGATACCTTTAAAATATACATTTTGGCATAACTCAACAGCTTTTACAATCAAATGTTTTTCTGCAGTTACGAATATCAAAGAGAACATAATCCAGATTCTCTGTGTGGTAGTCATCTTTACGTGGCTTATTTTTTTATATTAGCTTGAGCCTACTCCTTTAAACTGCAGCCTTCTAAGCCTGAAACGGCGCAGTGGCTGCTGGCTCCGCCCACTTCAGCTTCCCAACATGGCGGCGGTCCGCTTTCCGCCAGCTCTGGGAGCCATGACTCTCAGAAATAGTGGGTCTACACTTTTACCAAAGTAGCGTGTAGCCCAGAAACCTCTTTTTTTGTTTTGTACTAGCAAAGGCTAAATTCACCACACAGTTTAATGTGCTACTTGCAGAGGCCTCATTCCCACCATAATGCAGGTCGCGCACGCTAGGAACCCGCCAGTAGCTCAAACCGGCAGCTGCCGCTTATTTGAGAGAGACAATTAGGAAGCTGTTTTTAGGTCCGTTTTAGAATCTTTTTTCTAAGTTTTTAGGTGGAAACTCTTGCCACCACGTTGGACGCCATTTGTTGCTGGAGAATTTCTCTCCAGCTCCCACCACCAAGTCCCGCCAGTCTCAGAGCCCACTTATAAAATAAACACACAGACTCTTACATTATTTAAACTGCTTGGCCATTAGCTCAGGCCTGTTATTGTCTAGCTCTTACTCTTATATTTAGCCCATTTCTATTAATCTTTACTTTGCCACATGGCTCATGGCTTACTGGTACCTTACATCTTCCTTGTCCTGATGGCGGCTGGCAGTGTCTCCCTGACCCAGCTTCCTGTTCTCTCAATTCTCCTCTCTGTTAGTCCCGCCTATATTTCCTGCCTGGCCATTGACCAATCAGTGATTTATTTGTTGACCAATCAACAACATATTTGACATACAGACCATCCCACAGCAAAGATCAATGTCCCTAATACGAAGCCTTGGCCTCAAGAGGCACATAAGTGAATGAAAAACCTGAGAGTAAATCTGGCACTGCATTGGTGGTTATTCATTGAGTCTTCAAAGCTACCATGATAAAAAGTGGAAGACCCACAAGTTCATGGGGGAGACAGGTTATTATATACAGAGAGGATTGGGACAGAAATTGGAAATTGGCTTCCAGTCTCGGCGGCTCTGCTGCCAACAAGCTATAAAAATTCTTTCTTCTCCAGTTCATTATTTATTTACTGTTTATACCTTGCCTATTTCCAAAACAGATTGGAAGTGGCTTTCAATAAAAACTACTAATGTATCAGAATTCTTTTACAAGGTAATAACACAGATAAAAAAAGCAAGGAAGACAAAGAAAGTTACAGCAGTAAATCTAAGCTGTGGGAGTACACTGAAGAAGGGAAAGTGCTGAGGTGAGCTTCACAGCCAGAGGGAGCCGGAAGTGAGACACATGGCTGTCACAGTCCAAGGCTGTCAATTCCCCACTCACAAAAGGGGCAGTGGGATTGAGACACAAGGTCATTCCTAAATTTAGGTGTTTCTGTTATAAAGAAAGTGATTTGTATGTTTCTGAAAACATGCCCTTACTTTCTGTCCAGTCAAGCACTATCACAGAAATTAAAGGAAAATGTAATATTGGTTCTTTGACTAATAGCACATGCAATTCTGAAGCCAGAGAAGTATAAGAATAAGGAGAAATGCTAATTAAAGTCCCTGCAAATAATTTAATTTAAATTGCAAATAATTAAAATTTCAAAAAAGAAGAATTATATTTTGAATACTACTCAAAAAAGGGCAGGGGACTTCTATGTAGACTGATGAAAACGAGTACACAGAAAGTTTGGAATTTGCAAATTAATAATAAAATGCACACAGATCAGGCAAAATGAGTAATTAGAACCTGAGGCCAGAGCATGAAATCAATTTGAAACAAGACAAAGAACATGGACTGCAGATCTGTGTTCCTCAACAGACTGCAGTCCTCAGCTGCATTCCTATACTTTCAGTTGCTGTTGCTTAATGAGGCCAGCTACGAAAGTGCTCAGGGGAAAAATATGAACCAACATGACATTCATCTTGTGTTGACATGATACCCCTATTTTCTAGGCGATGTGAACTATTTCATATCAGAGAAAATCACTGTAGCACAACGAGCTATATATTCTTATGAACTCCTGTTAGAAATGTACAGGTGAGGTTCACAGTGGGAGAAGACTGGTGATGCCTTGTGAACTACCAGAACAACCTCTCAGGTAAAATGTATCTTTTGCACAATTGTGGCACAGCTTTTATGGGTGAAACTAGTTTTGTTTTGTTTTTTTTTTCTGACTGGATTTTAGGTCCTGGCTAAAAACAAAACAAAACAAACAGACAAACAAACAAATGATAGGAAAGGTCATAAACCTTAGGAGACAACAGTGCTGCAGTTTCCCTAACCTCAAATAGCACTAACCAGCCTTCCAAACATATGTTTATATCTGTAGATAATTGCCACTCTCAGCTTCAGTCAGGGAAGCTTCTCTTTCCAGTGAACTTTAGTAAACACAGAGATTGGTGACTGCACAGGGTGCTGGCAATAAGCGACAGTTGAGTGCTCAGCCCTAAACAAGACATTTATACAATCACCTTTAAGATTTAGGTAACACTGCCAAAAAGATAGAAATAATGTAAGAGCTGTAAAATAGAAAGAAGGAATGCCAAGTGCCATGTTCTGGGCTATGCACAGCTATGGCAATCACTAACTATCAATAACTACGAATGTTTACCACTTGTCTGCACAAGAATGGGCTCATAAACAGGCAATCACATTCCTTGTGACAAGAAAGAAAGAAAGAAAGAAAGAAAGAAAGAAAGAAAGAAAGAAAGAAAGAGGGAAAGAAAGAAAGGAAGGAAGAAAGAAGAAAGAAAGAAAGAAAGAAAGAAAGAAAGAAAGAAAGAAAGAAGAAAGGAAGGAAGAAAGAAAGAAAGAAAGAAAGAAAGAAAGAAAGAAAGAAAGAAAGAAAGAAAAGAAAAGGTGAATACAAAGAAGCCATCTGTGACTAGGACACAATGGGTCTCAGTTGACCTGATGACTCATGTCTCTGTCATGATATCTTTGCAGCTTTGAAACTGGACAGGACAAAGCAGAAATGTTAAATCATACATGATACTATTATTGCTTTTACTGTATAGAGAAGTACTAAAAGGCTAGGGAAATATAACAAAACAAGTGGTATGGGACAGTCATGGACTCAAGAAGTTATTCATCAAAAATTAACAGAACGAAGGTGTCAAAATTGGGAAAAAACAAACAACACAGCAAAAATTCCCATGATATACCCAGGAAACAGGCAGGAAAACCACTGATAAGTTGCGAGTGGTTTCAGAAGAAAATCAAAGAACACTTGTTTAGCTAAAAGAGGATATATGATATTTTATATATATATATATATATATATATATATATATGTGCAGCTTTTTTAAAAATTGAAGGGGTGGATATGCATAGTCATCCTTCCCTTTAAAGATGGACTTACTTTTATTAATTTTTAAGTTTATTTTATATACAAAATACAGTTCCCCTTCCTCCTCTCCTCCTGTTCCCTCTCCCTACCTCCTTTCTATCTACCCCACCCCTCAGCCACTCCTCAGGAAGGGTAAGGCCTCCCATGGGAGTCAACAAAGCATGGCATACCAAGTTGAGGCAGGACTAAGCTCCTCCCCACTACATCAAGGCTGAGCAAGGCATCCTAGCATAGGAAATAGGTTCCAGAAAGCATGTGCCAGGGACAGATCTTGGTCCTCCTGCTCCTGCTAGGTGCTCCACAAACAGACCAAGATCCACAATTATCACCAACATGCAAAGGACATGTTGACCCCACTCCTTGCTCATATAATCCCCCTCCCTCTCTTCAACTAGACTCCCAGAGTTCAGTCCAGTGCTTGGCTGTGGATCTCTGAATCTGCTTCCATCAGTTACTGTATGAAGGTTCTATGATGACAATTAGGGTAGTCACCAATCTGATTTCAGGAGAAGGCCAGTTCAGGCACACTATCCATTATTGCTAGAAGTCTTAGCTGGGGTCATCATTGGAGATTCCTGGGAATTTTCCTGGCACCAGGTATGGTGGTATTTTATTTGTACTGAAATGTGATTTTAATTGTATGCTAATAAATAAAGTTGCCCAGGAGTCAGAGCTATTAGAGCCATAGCAAAAGCTGAGCGGTGGTGGTGCACGCCTATAATCCCAGCACTTGGTAGGCAGAGCTAGGTAGATCTCTGTGTGTTCAAGGATACAGCCAACAGACAGTGACGAGGCAGTCATGTGGTTGGTTTTACAACCAATGAGAAGGCAGAACAGAAAGTCTATATAAAGACAAACAGACAGGAAGTAGGTCTTTTTTGGAGAGGTCTCTTGGCTGATGAGGCTAGCTGCAGCAGGCGGGTAAGGCTCTTAGCTCTGATCTCTTGGCTTTCTTCTTTGCATTGGTTCTGTGTTTCTTATTTAATAAGACGGTTGGTTACATCTACAACCAGGTTTCTCCCTAACCCCATAACAGCCTCCTCTATAAAGATTTCTCTTTCATTACCCTCCGTCTCCATCCCTCCCCAAACTCAGCCATCCCATCCCTCATGTCCCTATCTCTCATCCCGTTCCCTCTAGCACCCTCACCCCCAGTTTACCCAGGAGATCTCATCACTTTCTCCTTCGTAGGGTGATCCATGTGTCCTTCTTAGGGTCCTCCTTGTTACCTAGCTTCTCTGGGACTGTGGATTGTAGTCTGTTTTTCCTTTGTTTTATATCTAATATTGACTTATGAGTGAGTACATACCATGTTTGTCTTTCTGGGTCTGGATACCTCACTCAGGATGAATTTTTTCTGGTTCCATCTGTTTGCCTGCAAATTTCATGATGTCATTATTTTTTGTTTTTGTTTTTTGGTTGTTTTTTTTTAACCACTGAGGAATGCTCCATTGCATAAATGTACCATATATTCTTTATCCATTCTTCATTTGAAAGACATCTAGATTGTTTCCAGGTTCTGGTTATTATGAATAATATGCTGATATGAACATATTTGAGCAAGTGTCCTTGCAAATAGATCCATATCTATCATCCTGCACAAAACTCAAGTCCAAGTGAATCAAAGACCTCAACATAAATCCAATTACACTGAAACTGATAGAAGAGAAAGTGAAAAGTAGCCTTGAACTCATTGGCACAGGAGACTACTTCCTGAATATAACACCAGTAGCACAGACACTGTGATCGACAATTAATAAATTGGACCTCCTGAAACTGAAAAGCTTCTGTAAGGCAAAAGACACAGTTAAAAAGACAAAATTGCAGCCTACAGAATGGGAAAAGATCTTCACCAACCCATGTGACAGAGGACTAGAGGGCTGATCTCCAAAATATATAAAGAACTCAAGAAACTAGACATCAAAGTATTAAATAATCCAATTAAAAAATGGGGTCATATCTAAACAGAGAATTCTCAACAGTAGAATTTGAAATAGCCAAAAGACATTTAAGGAATTACTTAACATCCTTAGTCATCATGGAAATACAAATCAAAATGAGTCTGAGATACCATCTTACAACTGTCAGAATGATTAAGATAAAAATACTGTTGACAGCTTATGTTGGAGAGGATATGAAGTAAGGGGATCTGCTGTGGAACAATTTTTTGTACACTATGAATATGTATTGATCTCATTGGTTAATGCTGTGGGATGTTATATACAGTTATATAAACAAATACACAGTTTTAAAAAATAAAGTCTTTAAAGAGACAGTAAAATTAATATAAAAAATAAGCCACGTGAAGATGAATATTACATAGAGAATCTGGATTGTGTTGTCTTTGGGATTTTTAACTGCAGAAAAAACATTTGATCATAAAAGATGTTGAGTTAAACCAATATGTATATTTTAAAGATACCTTGACTTCAAAATTTGGATGTAAGGATGTGTTGCCTTAGAAAGGAGGCTCTGCCTTTGTTTCCACAGAAAGCAAGAGGCTATGGATTTGTTCCAGATTAAGATACATCAGATTTGACCAGACAAGACCCCCTGAAAGGTCTCTGATGATACCATGGCCCAGATGATCCAACATCCAGAATGGTTTGAAGGCAACTGGCTCAGACAATACAGCCTCATGGACTATTCCATAATTCTAAAATTTTCTTTGTGTCCCCATAAGATACAGAGCCCCCCTCCAGCAGGAAGTAGTAAGAGAAGCTACGCCCAATTTCCCAAATTATATGTAATTTTACTTTGTTAAGGTTAAAACCTTCCTTTAAAAAAAAAAAAGGACAAGTGCTGTGGGATGTTCTGTATGGCAAATGTGTTGCTCTGGTTGGTTATTAAATAAAACACTGATTGGCCAGTAGTCAGGCAGGAAGAAGTATAGGCGGGACAAGGAGGAGAATTCTGGGAAGTGGAAGGTTGAGTCAGAGACACTGCCAGCCGACGATGACAAACAGCATGTGAAGATGCCGGTAAGCCACAAGCCAAATGGCAAGGTATAGATTTATAGAAATGGATTAATTTAAGCTGTAAGAACATTTAGCAAGAAGCCTGGTATGGCCATACAGTTTGTAAGCAATATAAGTCTCTGTGTTTACTTGGTTGGGTCTGAGCGGCTGTGGGATTGGCGGGTGACAGAGATTTGTCCTGTCAGTGGGCCAGGCAGGAAAACTCTAGCTACAGGTTATTACAAAGTTGACTGACTGAGCTGGATGATGGTGGCACATGCCTTTCATCCCAGCACTCAGGAGACAGAGCCAGGCAGATCTCTATGAGTTCAAGGCCAGCCTGGTCTACAGAGCGAGATCTAGGATAGGCACCAAAACTACACAGAGAAACCATGTCTTGAATAAAACAAAACAAAACAAAAAGTTGACTGGCTGATAGCTGGGCAGGAAGAGATTGTGCATGAGAGCCAAACTAGGAGAATTCTGGGAAGAGGAAGGGCAGAGTCAGAGAATCATCAGCCAGAAGCAGAATGTACCATACTAATAAAGGTACCACCATATGGTAGAATGTAAATAAGGAATATGGGTTAATTTAAGTGTAAGAGTTAGCTAGTAATAAGCCTGAGCTATCAGCTGAGCATTTACATTTCATATTCAGTCTCTGAGGTGGTTATTTGGGAAAAAGCAGTTGGGACAGGAAATATTGGTTTACAGGGAACACTCCTCCACTGCTAGTGGGAGTGCAAGCCATTTTTGGAAATCAGTATGGAGGTTTCTCAGAAAATTGGGAATCAATGTATCTCAAGACCCTGTGATACCACTCTTGGGCATATACCCAAAGGATAATCAATTGTACCCCAAGATGAACTTTTTAAAACTCTGTATTTCTGCACAAGAGGATATTTGTCTCCAGAGAGAATTTATCCCTGTCAGTAGATGTCTTTTTAGTTGTCAATATGGTGGTGTTTATAGCTTCTAATGGATAGCATCTAGGAATGATGCTAAATATACTGTGAAGGGATCAGTCTCTATAACAAATGATTGTCAGCTGAAAACATTGTGCTGCCATGGTTTAGTATCTCAAGTATATAGAGGACCAGTTTTTCATCTTGGGATAAATACTTAAAAACTCTTTCATTGAAGAAGTTTTCCACAACCACCTTTGGTTCTCAATGTGTTAGTGAAAGATGGACAGATCTTCATGTAAAATCATCTGTGATGTTCTTGAAATCTGTTTCCATCCACATGATCTAAAAGCTTTAGATGATATACAGCTGACCTTCAGTTTCCACCTGTTATCTTATTCATCCTTTCATTATGATGTTATTTTGTCTATTATATTCCTTCCTATGGCTTTCCTTGGATTTCTTTCATAGATACCTATTTTGGCTTATGTTGTCATATGACTTTCTGAATTTGGCCATAACTATGTCTGTTCCTGTAACTTTACTCCTTTTTTGATGTCTTGAAGTTTATTGCTCTGAAATGGCATCCAGAGAAGAAAAATAAATGTGAGATCACTAATATGAGCTTTTTGAGTGTGAAGTGAAGTCTTTCAATATTTGATGCCACCTTTTTGCTTCTCAAGGTCCTACCTTTATGCTAAACATATACCTAGGTATGTTGAAATTCCAGAAATTGTCCCTAGATTTAATAGTACTCTGGCTTGAAGGAGATAAAGGACATTAGAGGGAAACTAAATAATTAGAGTCAAAACAATTGCCTTTAAGAAAGAAGTATGCTTTCATAATTTATTGGAGGAATGTACTAGCACAAACAACATACTTAAGCATCTCATTTCTTTGAGATGTAGATCAAATTGCTGTATGCTTAAAATATTCTTAAACCAGAATCTTTAGTTTGCAAACCTTTAGAAAACTCAGTTAAACCTTTCAAGAGTCCCCATGTGCCCATAGTAAATCTGATTCGAATGGGATGTTATTGTAGAAAATTTGCCCTTTGCTAGCTGTTTCAAATGCCATTTCTATCTGAGGCTTCTTCTGCATGGAGACATTAATATATTTTTCTGACATTTTTCCTCATGATTGACATTCTCCAGAAACTACTCCCAAGCCATTACTTTCATTAACATTATTATTACTTTTGGCTGTCATAAAGATCAAAAGACATTTGTTCCAAAGACAAAATTTTCTTCACACACAGAAGAAGTCCATAGAATCGAATGTGTGCCCAAAGAGTGAAGGCAGGCCGGATATCAAGGACTTGTGTCCTCCCAGACTCTAGGCAGAAGAGGATATTTTCAGTGATAGCTTGCATTTCATATTTAGATTCTAGAACAGGGGAGGAGATATCCTTTTCCTCCACACAATGAAAGCTCCTCATTTTCAGGACAATGTAGAGGTATTTCATGTACTATATTTACATTGTCTCTGAAGTTAATGGAAAGCCACATTACACAGTTACCTGAAGATGTGCTGAGAAGTGTTCTTTTAACCCATGTTGAAAGAAATTTCAATAATTTCTTTGCTGGCTTTTTGAGATATGCATCCATATGCTCAACTGCATACAAGTCTATATGCACACAAAACTGAATGCAACCCACTTTTTCCTTCTTCTTGCAGAGTATACTGTACTTTGGGATATATGCAATGTCAGAGTTTCAGTAATTGAAATGTCACCCTCTTTTTAGTGATATATTTGATTAATTCATGTGGAAAAGCAGTAGAAATTCTTCAGGATTTTATTAAGACCAGTCAGT
This sequence comes from Peromyscus eremicus, assembly GCF_949786415.1. Lineage (NCBI taxonomy): Eukaryota > Metazoa > Chordata > Mammalia > Rodentia > Cricetidae > Peromyscus > Peromyscus eremicus. The sequence continues at coordinate 13,117,247 of NC_081416.1, forward strand.
ACATAAAATGCTTTCTCTACCAGTACCACATATTTATTGAATACCTCCTATGTGTCAGGCACTCTGCCAGGGGTTCTACACATGTTATTTTATTTGGCTCTCCTGTGTCTTAGAATTATGTGCATACCAAATCATTCCTTTCAAGAGATACAAATATACTTTTAGCCCATTTCAAGTCATTTTGGACCATGTGAGTAAGTTGTAGTTAACAGAATGTTGCCAAAGTATACTGTATTTTATTTCATTTTCAGACTTACTTTTCATGTTCTCTAGGCCTCTGTCTTGTCCCCTGCCCCTCCCCTCTCTCTCTCTCTCTCACTCACACACACACACACACTGATCATTGGTTAGCAGGATCTGGCTGAGGGATTAGGTGGTTTTTCAAGGCTCCAGGACCTGGATTCCATAGAGAGGAGCCACTCAAGAAAGCAAATGATGGTTATGTCAACCAATGACATTTCATGAACAATAAATAAAGCTGAACAATGCTGAGCCACTAAGATTTTATTATCACGTTGTAATAGAAGTATTATTTAATCCATTCAATATAGCAACTGGTAACTAGAAAAGGAGGCACTGTTATAATACAGAACTGAAAATGGACATATGCTTCAGAGAGTCAGAAAGAGTCAGAAAGGAAATTTAAATTGACAGCTGAAAAATAGGATTCATGTTATTCAGAGCAAATATTTGGTATAACTATCACCTATAATAGTGTTAACAGCAGTCCACATCTCTTCTAAGGCAGCAGTCGCAGAAGAAACAGCTAGAAGCATCAAAACACAGTGTGGTAGATACTATCAGCTGTTTTGACAAGGCATTGCAAGAAAGAGACAACTTGAGAACAACTGGCTTGTTTACAAGTAGAAATGAAAGGAATGGGGAGTCAGAAAGCTGGGTGTATATTTCTAGAAAAGCCAGCTGCATCTAGACAAAAAACAATGACAGATAGAAGTTTTTAAAATGTTGATTGCTACTAATTTAGGAAAACTCAAGTAAATAAAATATCTGGAAACAAATATCAAATTAAGAAGACATCATTTAATTGCAGTCTGAAAGTCATGATTACCTTCAGAGAGAAAGGCAAAGGGTTAAAAAAATTAAAGGAGGTTTGAAAAATAAGTTTTGGAAAGAAATACAGGTATGTATTTTGGCATATGAGAGTAGCTGTAAGAAAACTTCACATGTAACAGTGAAGGTTGAACTTCCGTTCCCCATAAATCTGCATCTCAGTACTGTAGAATATGCCCTACTTTGAGATAGGTTAAGTTAGGGATATTTGGTCATCCTAATCCCATATGTCTAGTTGGTAGTCCCCAAAAGAGGAGGATGTTTGTACAAAGTCGGGTACAGAGGAAAGGCTGTATCAAGGCACAGGAGAAGCACACAGAGCAATTCAGCACGTCACGTCTGTGCTCATGCCCTCAGTTTCCCAGGGCTAGCACCCCTGAATTATCCTGCCGCTGTTCTACCAAGGCTTCTTGTTTGGGGAGGAGAAACATGTTGTTTATCTTGTTAAGCCACAGGCAAACATACTTAGCAAAGGAGATTGAAAAAGGCCATTTCCACTCAGAAAACCCACTGGATACAGGGCTAGATAGGATGTGAGGCTGTCTCCCTTTGCACGTTGTTGGATGTCATGTATGTGGAAAGAGCACAGTTGGATGCACTCTGCTTTTTCCCTTTTTCTTTGTCTGTTGGACACATGGCCAAATTATCTTTGCAAGTGGCTTAAAAGGTGGTGTGATGCTGTAGATTGGGTGTGGGCTAAGGAATGTTAGGGTAAATGATGTCTCTTCCAACTATGGCCTCTGAAAGACCTCTTGTAAACCTCTGTCTTTCAAATAAAGTATTTCTTTTCCTCTCTCTTTCTGCTTTCCTTCTTTTCACTTAAGTCAGACAGTAAAGAACTCCAAGGACTTAAGAGAGCCCAGAATTTTCAAAGCAAATGAAAGGAACCCAAAACTCAGAGTCACAGATTCCAGGGACAGTTTACAGGGAGAATACCACAATCCAGGATACTTCTACAGAAGTGAAAATAATAAGCATTTATTTGGCCAAACCATCAAATTTCAAGGTTAATTTGTTCTTGAAGTTACCAGCAATACTTACACTAACTCAAATACTCCCCAATAACTCAAGCAAACCAGCACAATATGACAGACAGGCTTTTAGGGCCATCTCTTCAAAAGAACTGAACCGACAAAGGTTTCCCAATAAACTAACTAGTATGTAAGGTACTAAGAATTTCATAGTGGTTTAGTTTTAAATCTCAGATTAAAAGGACTTTGAAATTACAACACAGTATAAACAAATAGACAGGGGGTCTTTTGGAAGCTAGAAAAGAAATATATATTCTATCTACCAATAAAATACCTACATCAAAACTTTGTGTTCATTTTTATCAACTATGTGTGTGGTAAAGCACAGTGAATGCGTTTTAAAAGGGCTGGCAAGATGATTCAACAGGTGCAGTCACTTGAAGAATAAACCTAATAAGCAGAGTTTGATTGATTCTGTAGATCCTACATTGGAAGAAAAGAATTGACTTGTGAAAGTTGTCCTCTGACCACACACACACACACACACACACACACACACACACACACACACACGGAAATACACATAGAAACACACACACACAAACACTATATACACACAGAGACACAAACTAATAATACATAAATTTTAAGAAGAGTAAATATACGAGGACATTATCAAAGTCAGAGAAACATCAGTTGACCCTTCTTCCTTCCAACATGTAGGAAGTATAACGGATTATGAACGTATCCAAAGCAAAAGAGTTATTGAAGTGCTAAATTGCAGTTGCTACAGAATATGTTTGAATAGAAAAATTGCTAACGAGTCAGTCTAGGTCTCATACCAGCCATTCAAATGCCAAGTGTAACTGAAATAGTGCTCAGATCAGGGAGCTGGCAAATTCTCAGATGCCTGTGAGCAGCCTTGCAAGACTATAAAGAGAGCTGAAGAAGCCGAGTGGGTTACCTGGAGATGGAGGCATTAGGCTACCATAGTGCACTAATGTCTAATGAGAAGTCTAACCCCAAGCTACTTGCCAAATGATTATTTCTCAGGATGACTGATCATAGACAGAATTAAGAAATGAAATATATTAGAATCAGTGTCATTATAGAAATCAAATTGTACTTATTTAACAGGAAAAATAACCACCATAAGATATTTTTTACCAGGAGTTTGCATAGATTTATTGACTCCTTTTCTTTGAATGTTGGAGTTATATTCAATTTTACTGACAATATATTATGATCCAACAGAATTGAATTTTTCCTTTCTGCTCAGACATGATTAGGTGCTGACTGTAGACATGAACAATAGGCATCTGGTAACAAATGGTCTATCGTCACAGGAGAGAAGAAGCAGAGATCAACAATCCTCCTCTCTACGGGTGTTTCACAAAGACTGATTTAGTCATTGTAGAAGGACTAGTGAGTGAGTCTATGTCTGGTCTGTATTGGTTTGCACAAGATATTTTATACTATCCTGACATAGAAAATATTTTGAGGATTGTATTTGTGACTTGTCTTATTGCCTTGATAAAATACTTGACACAAGCAGCTTATTGTGTTTCCCAGTTGCAAGAGATACAGTGTATTGTTGCAGGAAAGGTGAGAAGTATGGGGGTAGCTAGTCATTCTGAGTCTACAGTCAGAAAGTGATGTTCCATGAAAACTCATGTTCAGCCAACTTTTTCTGGTTTATTCAGCCCAAAACACCAATGCAGGAAGTGGTGCTACCAAAGTCAAAGGGGAGGGGGACTTCTCATCTCAACTAACCTAATTTATGTAACACGAATCTGAAAGGGATTTATTAATAAAAAAAACCATGGGAGCCAGATATTGGAGTGAATGCTGGAAGACCAGAAAAACAGAACAAGTCATTGCCAACCTCACCTCACCAATTCCTCAGCTAATCTTGTTTCCTCAAACTGGAAGCCTTTGTGTACTCATTTGAATGGATCTCAGCTGAACTGCTGCTAAAAGCCTAAAATCTTAACAAACATAGTACCTGGCCCTTGTGCCTTGTATACCTTTCTGCTTCCTGCCATCACTTCCTGGGATTAAAGGTGTGAGTCACCATGCCTGCCTGTTTCCAGTGTGGCCTTGAACTCACAGAGATCTGGATGGATCTCTACCTCCCAAGTGATAGGATTAAAGGTGTGTGTGCCACCATTTTCTGGTCTCTATGTCTGTCTAGTGGCTGTTCTGTTCTCTAACCCCAGATAAGTTTATTAGGTTACTCAATATATTGGGGGACACAATATCAACCACAAATTTAGATAATACTTCACAGTTGAGCCTGGAGGCTTGTCTTCTGTGCAACTTTTAGATCCCACCAGTTGACCAATCAATATTAAGCACCACAAGTCCACTGCTTTTCAAGTTGACACCCAAATATACCACTTTTGAGGCATAACCTTCCATTCTTTGTCCTTATAGTCTTTAGCAACTCCAATCTTGCTTAAAAGTTCAAGTCTCATCTTAATTTTGAAACCCTGTAACATCCGAAAACAAATTATAGGCTTCTAATGCACAGCAGCATAAAGTAAATGTTCCAATTCCAAAAATGAAATAGCAAGGAAAATTGGACTAGAACAAGATCAAATTCCAGCAGCACAAACACCAAATCCTGCAGAACCGTGTTACTCATGACAGAACCATCTAAGCTTCTAGGAGCTTAGACAGCAATTTCCCTCAAGCTCCGCTGCCTGCAGCACACACAGCCTCTCTCTTTAGCTGGCTCCATTCAATGCATCTGGTTTTCCTTAGCAACTATCTCATGGCTCTGGCCTCTCCAACATCCTGGGATTTCTCCTGTAACTTAAGTATCACCTTCACACTTTACATAGTGTTTTCCCAGGCTTCATTGTAGAGATTGCAAAGCTGCCACCACATATTGCCTGGTCTCAGCAACTCTATGAAACTGGGACACTATACTCCCTGACTTCCACAATATTGCATCTGTAATGTTTTTGAAACCAGTACCATGTGGATGATGTTGCCAGGTTTTGTTACTGACACTAGGTGAGGCTTACCAATAGGGCACCTTTTCTATTGTACCAGTGCAGAACACAAGGTTTCTCTTTAATAACTACAACCACTGCATTTCCTGTGCATGCTGCCACTGTTTCCATGAGTTCATATGTGCATCAGTCCTGTTGTGTCTGGAAGGCAGTTTCCTTGAAGTCATCTACTGCCTCTGGCTCTTACAATCTGTCTACAATCTGGATTGGATTTTTGTATATTTTATACAAATTTTGTATATTGATACGAATTTGAGATTGATTTTGTTGGAAAATAATGTACATATATTTTTAATCTTGTTCAAAGTTCCTATACAGTTCATTTAACAATGTAATGCAATTTCCTAGGCCTTGAAAGTTATTACCAACTATTTAAGATAATAAAGAAATGCAGGGGTTGGTCATGGTGGCACATGCCTTTAATCCCAGCACTCAGGAGGCAGAGGCAGGCAGATCTCTGCGTTCAAGGCCAGCCTAGTCTATAGAGTGAGTTCCAGGATAGGCTCCAAAACCACACAGAGAAACCCTGTCTCAAAAAAAAAAAAAGAGAGAGAGAGAGAAAAATGAAATGTAGGTTAGTAATTAGTCATTACAATCGAACTTGTAGTCATATTAGGTATGTTTTCAAGGTCAAACAGAGTTATATTTTAGATAGGTCATCTTCAAATATTTCAGAGATCTGCAGAATATTGCATTTAAGATGTTTTAATAACATATTTTTTTCTTTTTATGATTATGGGTCATGTCCACTCCTGGCAGCACCAATCTACTTCAGAGAAGATGATGGGCCTTGAGGAAACTCCATATGGAGTTTACTTCCTTTGTGGCAAGTTAGACACTGGTGAAGGAAATGCCTTTGCATCGACTACTGGTAGTATGCAGTATGCTGTCTGTCCAAAATGAACAAGCAGGACACACAAGAAAGGACTGCCGACCCTTGCCAAGACAAGACAAGAAGGCTCTTTAGAAATCCTGCTTCACAGAGGAGTTTGTCAGATATGCTAAGCCTGTAGGCTGAAGAAAGGATGCCCTAGTGTTGCAGAGAAACCTCAGGTGACTGTCCAGGCAGCCAGCTGTTTCTGTCATAACTCACCTTTTTTGGAAGTCCCTTGTTTAGTGTTCCAGTTTTACCAGGTAATATTATTTTCTTCTCTGGTCTCTGAGGGAGTTGAAGATTTGATAGTTATAATTATAGTTTTCCTCGTTAACAAATTCAGATAACAAACTCACCAAGAGGTGTAAAGTGTGTAAATTTGAAGGACATCAAAAGGTAGTTTTCAATTGGTAATCTAAGTTAGGATAGAAAGTGAATTAGGTACATTTTGGACTCCCCAAAATCAGATGGATAATGGAGTATTTTTGCTGAATTTGTCAAAGGCAAATGGACTAGACATTGTTGATATATTTATTGCCTGTATATTGTATATAGTTATTGTACTTATTGTATGTAGTCTTTCTTATATTAGTTATTTTTTATTTTAGACAAAAAGGGGCAAATGTGGTGATATTTTATTTGTGCACACCAATAAAACTTATCTGAGGATCAGAGGAAAAATCCAGCCCCTATATTGAACACAGAAGTCAGTCAATGGTAGCACATATCTTTAATCCTAGCATTCGGGGGGCAGAGATTCATCTAGATCTCTGTGAGTTCAAAGCCACACTGGGAACAGAGCCAGGTGTGGTGACACAGGCTTTAATTCCCAGCACTATTTAACCATAGAGGTGTGGAGGTCTGTACAGACAGACAGGAAGTGATGTAGCTGGACAGAGAGAGGAAGTGAGATGGCAGGGCACAGAAAGGCATATAGGCATGGGTATACAGGAAGTAGGTCTCTCTGGAGGCTGAGGTAAGGTGAGGTTGGCTGTAACTTGTGTATTCCTCTGATCTTTTAGTTTTCACTCCAATGGCTCTAGGTTTTGTTTTGTTTTGTTTTGTTTTTTTCATTAATAAGACTGTTTGGCAATTCGTCTTACACTTATTGGGTTTTGTTTGTTTGTTTGTTTTGTTTTGTTTTTAAGAAAGATGGCCATGGATTGGGTGGAGAGGGAGGTTGGAAAGAACTATGGGGAGTTGGGAGATGGAAAGCATGATAAAAATGCATTGTAGAAAACTTTTAAATAAAAATATATTAAAAATGATAATTACAGCATATTTTTCAGAGTCTATCTTGGCTGTAAATTAAAAATTTGTTCATTCATTTTTGATTAACTATACATATTTGTATGTCTTTCTGCCCAGTTTTTTGTTTTTTGTTTTTTTTTTTTGGCGCTGTGGTCATGGATAAGTGCAGCAGGCAGCAGCCACACCACGGCCTGAGTGTTTCATATCTTGAAATTTATTCTGCTGAACAAATTAGTCTGTTACCATCAAAGTCAACTTCATTCTTGGGACTCTAAATTTTTTACTAGAATATCACACAAATAGTCCCTACCCCTTGCTCCTGATAGAATCTTTGTTTCTTATTTAAACCTCATGGGTCTGGTCTCTGACATCTATGTTTTTCTTAGCATTTTTGTATTCCTAGTTTCTACCAGAGTATCCCATTAAGCTCTGCTTGTAGCAGTCTAGATGTTTTTATAGCCCAAAGTTGTAAGCTCTTCCACATTCCTTTTGACAAACAGTTCCAACAGCCTAAGAGTCTCATGGATCATGTATCACAGCAAAGGATCAACATTTAGGTACTAATTTTCTATTGTTAATTACTTTTCTTGTTACTGTATAAAAAAAACTTTTTAAATTGAAAATATTCTCCTCTCATACAATATATCCCAACCACAATTTCCCCTCCCTCGGCTTCTTCCAGCTTTTCAATACCTCCCCTCTTCCCCAGATCCACCTCTCCATTCCATTTCCCTTCAGAAAAGAACAGACTTCCAAGAGATAATGACCAAAGACCAAACATTACAAAAAAATATACAGTAAGATAAGGCAAAAGCCCTCATATAAAGGCTGGACAAAGTAACTCAATAGGAAGAAAAATGTCCCAAGAGGAGGCAAAAGTCAGAGACATACATGCTCCCACTGATAGGAGTCCCACAAAACCAGCAAACTAACAACCATAATATACATACAGAGGATCTTTGCAGGCCATATGAGCTCTGCTTAGTTGATTCAGTTGGAAGGAAGGAAGGTTTAGTTTGGATTGCAGTTCCAGGAGATTTAATCAAATATGACAGGAAAGACATGAATGCAAGAGTGAGGTGGCTAGACAAAGTATGTGCCTAGGCAGGAGGCAGTGGTCCATGAAAGCAGGTGCCCAGCTCACACTCTGCTTTTTGAGCACTCCAGGCCCCTAGGCAGGAACTGCTGCTGCTGCAGTTAGTATATGTCTCAAGGATTATCTCTTAGGTGATTCAAGATCCTGCCAAGTTGACAATACTGAAACTATCACAGTGATGAGATCTTTTTTCTTTCTCTTCTTTTTTCCTTCTCCACTCCCATTCTCAAATTTTAATCTCATTATTTTCTCCCTTTTTTTCATTCTTTCTTGTCCCTCCATTCCTTCATTCTCATCTTCCCTCATCTCTTTCTTCCCTTCCTTCTCTCCTTCTAAATATATGTGGCCCACATCATTGTTGATGTTATAGGTATTTAAAAAGCTTAGGAGTCTTTAAGGGGTGAAAATCACCAACACGACTTTAAAACAAGACTTAGCAATATAGGCCACACTAGAGTGGGACATGAGGAGTCTTTTCCTCTTCTGGTCCCCATGGATGACTTCTTTTCTCAACCTCTGTACCGTTCTCCCTCCCCCTCCCCCTGTACTCTCTTCGGACATGTTGTTTCTACCCTTAGTCCGTGCTCTTGTCTTGCTTCCCAGCACTGCATGTTGGCAGTTTCCACATCTCCACCTAAACTCCCAGTGAGCTGACAATCAGTGCCTCCCTTTTGTTTTATAGTTTCCCTTGTATAACACTTTCTAAGAGTCCCAGACGTAGCCTTATGGCCTCCCGTAGATCCGAGACTGCACCTATATATAGGCACAGAGATGCTGTCATTTACTGATGCCCAATGTTACTCTTTCTACCTGCTGGTGCTTCAAGTAGAGCTGGGTCTATGAGACAAGTTGTCTTTTATTCCATTCCAAAGTTGCAGCTGGGACACATAGTCATTGTAGTTAAGCAAATTCTTAGTCTGCCAGCCTTTATCTTAATATACAAAATAGGGATACTAACACCCACACCTCAAATCTGTATTACAGAATACACCATGTAAGAATTATCTATTGCAGACCCTGGCATATTGCAGCCACTTTCAATGAGTTCTCTGGCACTTTACAGCTTTCTTTTTCAACTTTTCAATGCCCAGCATGCATGTTAAAATTATTACTTTTCCTTTCCATAACACCCTAGGTAAGCTAGTGCAGACTCCTCTCTCTGTATTACCTTAGACTTAAATAAAGGTTCCTAAGGCCCAGGATAGTGCTAAGAACAACTTCCCTCTATTTGCCTGCCTAACAAGGATAAATGGCTCTATCTCTGTGGTTTATGTTGAATACTTGATAATGCATCTTCAAGAAAAGCACTTAGCAAGAATACACATAAATATGGCTATAATGTGTATTCAAACTACTCTATTCGCAAGGCCAAGTATACAAATGAAGGATGAAAACAGGCAAAATAGGTCACTAAAATTAGCCTGCACTGTTTGTGAGGCAGATAATAATAATATTGTGTGTTGTCTCTTAGCGCCTGGCTTTCAAGGAGCTCTGGTTACATAAGAAAGATTTATTGCATGAATAAGACACTCATTTTCTTCTATCTTAATGTGATGTCTGCTAGTCTGGAAATGTAAGTCATAGAGATGTATTGCCCAAAGTGCACTTTCTGGAATGTCCTTTGCCTTCCGAACTTTGATATTTGAATATTATATAAAGTCGATTTATATTCCTTAATCCTACACAAACACTGAATCGCTGGCCCCGATCTCCCTGCAATCAAGTCTTGCAGGAACAGAGCAGAGCCCAGAGGTTATTAACCCTTAAAGAGATACACAAGAAAAGAAAAGATCTGATCATGGAAAAGGAAGTAACTGAATCTATATCAATCCCAAGCCACGTGGAAGATAAATTCTGTGTATGACGGCCTATTTTTCTTCAATGGAATGAAGGAAATAAAAAGAAAAAATACTAAGTCCTTGTTATAAGGGAATATTCTTACATAAAAGTTTCAAATTGTGTATCATTCATTGGTCATTTTAAAAATGTCATTTTGTATTTGAGAGTAGACATAGTTAGACCCAAGATATTTCTTACTCGTTATGGTCACTCATCTAGCAAATGGCACCAATGATTTCCACCCCAGTTGATGAGTGGATTTAAAACTTCCCCACTTCCCCACTTCCCCACCTACCATTGTTTATCTCTGTAACTTAGAGAACATCTTGATACCAAAATCAATGGAAAATTTTAAGGTGTGGTTGCATGGGTAGTAATCTTTCTGTGCTTAGAAACAGTTGCTTGATGCCTGCAGGAGCAAAGTAGTACAGAGAAGCCCCTGTGTAGAGAGGGTGTGATTCTATTATAGATCTCACTAGCACATGGGCATCCCTTCCTTAGCAGTAGTCAGATCTAATCCTCTTTAATTGTGGAGTACTGCAGCAGTCAAGAGGTCAAGTTGGTCCTGAAGGATGTTAAGCTAATCTGAGATTTCTGTAAGATGTTGGACTGTTGGTGGGACAGAAAGGTTAATTGATGTAAAGAATGCTGTCTGCCTTGGCTACCACTATTTGTGGCCAGGTTGTTGGAAACTACTTATGAGTAGAATAGTACTTGGTGAAAAGAGGAACATGTTGAGGCTTGAACCCAAGTTCTCATACGTGCTAGAGAGTACCCTACCACTGAGACATAGCCAATCCTCCAACAATATTTTGAACTGAAGCAGCTGTGCCTGTGTCCCAAATGACAGGTTCATAGATGAGCCCTTTATAAACATTGCCAATTTAGACAATAGCACTTACCTGAAAGGTGATTTTACTGTCCTATGTTTGAAGCAAGCGAAACTAATTTCAAAGAGGAATTAAAACATGTAGGATATTTTAAAACTGGCATTCCAATCTATCCAACTCAAAGGTAAGTCCATATTTTCATCTGTATGCAATGAACTTGAAGGCTGCTGAGAGAAGTATTCACAATATCCCATTTAAGCCAAAGGAAAAATAAACCCTACACATGAGGAAATGTGTCACCTGGAAAACATCTTGAGGGAGGTAGAGTATTATTGAGGCATTTAGAAGACCTTGCTGCTTTTCCTATATGCAATTAGCCTCGGATATTTTCCTGTAGCTTAGCTCTCTGTAATGGTTCTCCTCTATCATTCTTAGGCTCCTCATGGTTTCTCTTGCTCCTGGAAGATATGACATGGGCCTATCATCTTACAGGTGTCCACCAAGCTAAACAAGTTGGTTGGTCAGAACCATTGTAGGAAAGCAAGGGACATGTCACTCTCTATAAGTGTCTCTGTTACCCTCGGGGAACCCAAAATGAAAGTGAGATCAAATCTATGAAAACTGTGTAACTGCGACTTCTTGATGACGTCACCCAGGTGATTTTCATACCTTATTTGTCTTTAACTTAACAGTAAGTGAACTAGCACCTTAAATAAAACAATGAAATATGGAAAACTAAATGCACCTTCGAGGTTATTATTACTCTCTCATATGTCTGTCTTACCTCAGTCTGTGTCTTGGTCAGTAACCCAGAAAGGATGTGATGATATTCTCAAACTTCAATAATTCAAGAAAAATTTAGCAAAGAAACTAAACATGTGGGCAGCATTTGGAGAAATCAGAGGTGATTGTAACACACTGTCAGAGTCATCCCGCCATCTCTACTTGAGACTAGCAGAGAAACTGTAGTAGGAGAGAGGAAAGCAGTCAAGGCAAGACATATGAAGAAAGGAAGTCAGGAATCCCCTCTACATGCTGCTTTCTCCTATTTCCTCCTAAGCTCTTCAATGGACAAAAGACTACAAAAGTTTATAAAGCAACAAAGCCCACCAGCATCATCCAAGCAGGTCATCTTCTTGGGGAAGAGAGGCAAGAGGGGAAGGGTAGACAGAGAGTATGGAAGAGCAAACGTGTTCATCATACCATGCCTTCAAATTATATCCCATAATTCCACATGCATACTGAAACACTTGTTGCCATACTAGTCCCTCCTTCTCTGAACTTCTATGAGGATTAAAAAAAAAACTCAATCTACTGCAGAATCCTTTGCTCTTACTTCATATGTGATTTTCAATTTGTAAATTTGTATTATACATGCTGGAAGATCGAGATCAATTCTTATTTCTCAAAAAGTACATTGCTTTGGAGAATTGAGAACCAAACTGTAGAGGCCAGCCTAATGCTATATGAGATAATTAAACTATGTGTACTTCTCTACCATGATATGAAATTCAGTGGATTTAAGCACATTGCCCAATGTCTCACAACAAATAAAGTTGAAGAAACACTCAGATTCATCCCAAACTTTACACATTCATATTTTGTGTCTTCATTCTGCAATAAAGATTAATCGACTTATTCACTTCCTGCTTCCTCTATTTGTCTGTCTATCATCTATCATCTATCTATATTTATCTATCTACCATCCATCTATCTACCTATATTTTTCTGTCTCTCAGGATAAAAATTATTTTTGGAAATACGATTCTCAGTGTCTACAAGAATTCACATAGGAGAAACTTGCTTTCTCCATGAATGAAGCAGGAAATAATAATATTCTGCCTGTTATTTTGAGTTTCCCTACCATCTAATTCCCTCTAAATCACTAGTAATCAATCTGAAGAAGCAACATGCAACAGCATTAAAATTAGGGGTGTTTGAAGAGGGAATTAGTGCACTCACTCATTATTCTTGATTAATAGAAAATTATCCTGCTAACATTTACTGTGCTATTCATTTGTTATTTGGAAATGATTAGCTACAAATATCAGTTCAGAACAAGCCAGTTGTGTAGTTACAGTCAGAGTTATAATTACAACCACAGTGCCTTTCGTTCAGATACGCCTTCTTCACTTAAAAGCAGTTCTCACTCTTCCTTGAACACCACCTCTTCTCATATAACATCAGCTGTTCTCTCCCAACCAGAGAGAAATCAGGGCTCTGTTTATGTTTTCCTGGTACACAAAGATCTAAGAAGCATGAGATCGGGAATTTAGTTTTCTACCCAAAGCTGATAAATCTCAAGGCACAAATAATTATATTCCCCAAATTCTCTGTTAGTTTGTTTCCATCTCCAATTGACAGCATATACATCACCCATTCAATTTCTTCTAAGGACTCTAAGGGCTCCAGGCAAAATACTGATGGAACTTCATTGTCTGCCTGTGAAATCCCAAGTCTTTCCTTTTCTGTTTAAATATTTCATCCTGGAATTTTTTTACACCTAGGGTAGTCCACAGACACATATTTTCAAGACAGTGTCTGAGTTCACCTTGATTTCCCTCACCTGAATACATTTTTTTTTCTTATAGGAAATCAATTCAATTGACTATCTTAAAAATAGCTACTAACATAATTTACCTTTAGGTATTAACATGGATTGAACATTGGCTTACTAAGGTATGGCTCATTCAGAGATGTTTGTATTTTGTCAATTTGAAGACCCCACACAGTGATTTTCAGCTAAAAGTCTTATTATCATTATTTTGTGTACTTTATTCTTCCCAGCCCATGACAAAATTACTGGCTTAGAGCTCATGTCAAAAACACACTCAAGCTATTTAAGAAATAGTTTTTCTGGGGAATTTCAGAATCTGTCACAAAATAATCAGACTTTTTTGTTTGTTCAGATGGCCAGTATCACTACAGTTGAATTAATCAATGCTTTGGTGCTGCTTCCTTTTCCTCTAATGTCCCAAAGTCCTACCTTCTTCCACCAGGAAGGCTTGACTTTTTTACCTTGTCCTAGTATCATACAAAACAAGCATCCCTAGTCCTGCATTCCAGAGCCCTACATGGAATCTACAGAATTTGTACTTTAATACGTTGAAGCAAAATGTATGCTTGAGTTTGAGACACACATACCCCACCCCGCCCTTGGAATACTCACGAGCAGATCCACTGGGATTACAAACTGATTTGAACCAGATTTTTCTTTTGGTTGATCATGGATGCCAGCTATAAAAGTCTGTATTTTTTAACTTATCTTAGAGTACACCTTAAAAAAAAATCAGAGGATACAATGAGTGAGTGACTTGTTGTATATAATTTGTTTAAGCCTATCTGGTATCTGTTACTGCAGGGCAATGCATGCAAATAGCTATACTTCTCTTTGGAAGCTTAGACTCAAGTCAGGCAGAATAATGTGAATTCAGTGCACACTTACAAAAGGAAGTAAGGGCTAACATCAAGATCTGGAACAAGATTAAGCACATGTCTATCCTAATAGACCCATTCTAAAGGAGGTAGCAGATGAATTCAGCATTAAAGTTAGCAAGCAAGGCCCAGAGTCAGAGAGAATACTGGATATAGATGGATCTTGATTCAGGCAATTCCCTGCTCCCTGATATCCTTTCATACACAGGCTTTCTGATAAATTCATATCTATCCCTGCAGGTGTTGCTCTGGCCTCCTCTATAGAGTACCATGTACCTCTCATTACCTTCCCTTCTTTGTTATTGGTATGTTTTTGAGGAAGGGAGGGAGGGAAGGAGGGAGAGAGGCTAAAAGGCTCGTGTGTTGAGGTCCATAGCTTGTAGACACAATCACAGAGAGGAGATGGCCTCATGAGGGCTATTTCATCAATGGATCAGTCCATCTATCTGTTCATAACCTGATAGCCTTTTGAGAAAGTGATAGGGTGGTTGAGCTTTATTGAAGGAAGCAAGTCACAGAACACCATGATTTGAAAACTATGCAGGTCCCCAACCCCCAATTCCCTTTCTCCTCTTGCTTCCTGGTTGTAGTAAAGTCAGTATCTCCTTCTTTCACCATGATTTTCTTTGTTGTCACTGGCCTGAGAGTAAAGGAACCAGCTAGCCATGGATGGAAACTTCTGAAATCATGAGCCAAGATACATCTTTCCTCTCTTAGATTGCTTCTCTCAGATATTCCCTACAGCATCGCAGCATCTGACCAAAACAAGGACTTCACTTTCAGCTACTGCTGCATCATGCAAGAAGTGTCATGCTACTCTCAGTTGCATAGAATGACTTTCACACAATCAGCTCCACACTAGATTCCAGTCACTCTGGTAGCAAAAACCATACATTCTTCATCTTTGATTGACCAACACTTACCTGATCTCCTAATATATATTATAATACTTAGGAACCACAGATCAGTGTGTAGACCCCAAGTTGACAACCCAATAGCTATATTAAATTGGTAAACATATTTAATCTGTGCCTGAGCTTCCTCATCAGTGGGAAAGTGGAAATAGCAATCTTGAAATCTTAATTGAAAATAGGAAATGCAACACCTGTTGAAATAGGCATGAAATGACTCAGTATATGCAAAGAACAAAGCAGTGTTGCTGTACTATTACTATTAAGACACAGTTGTCTAGATCTTTCTTCTTAGTACAAATGAACAGATGCTTCCTTCTTCAGTCTCCATATAATGCATTTCACTCTGATGCTGACAGGTTCAAGTGCTAAGCCAAGTAGCTAACCATGAATGCATTTGTGACATCTTATTTTGATATAGGACTCTCATTCCAAGGACTCAAAGCCTTTTATGAATATCATTTTGAATCACTGCATAGTATCAGGCATCGTATAGCCATTGACACAAAAAATTCCCAGGAATTATTGCAAGTCACCCAGTGAAGCAGTGGAACAGAGCACAGCCTTTTCAAGTGTGTGCTACCTACCCTTCTAGTGAGGACTGCAGGCTATGCACAACAGCTCTTACCTGCCAAACTGTGTGTTTCTCAAGTAAGAACAATCATAATTTCATTTCAGTGTTCAAGAACAGTGAATAATGTTGTTCCCTGGTTATGTTATTGTTCAATTTTTGTGATTTTTCCATTTCACATTAAAAGGAAATGTCTGAAGCAATGACTACCATGAACTATCTTACAAAGGGCACTAGTCAGTTTATCAGTTTCAACTACTAATGCAGTGCTGTTAACCTGGGGTAATGTTTTCCTACAAGAGAGCACTTGGCAATGTCAGGAGGCAAATTTGATTGTCAGAGCTAAATACCCTACTGGCACCTGATGGATGGAAGCTTGGAACACTGCTCAACATCATACAGATACAGAACAACCCTTGACAACAAATGTTTGTGCTGCCCCAAATTTCAATAGTGCCAAGTTGAAGAAACTGTATGCTAGAGTCAAGTTTCTGGCTGAGCATGGGTTTAATGAGACAGTACACATTTAAACCATCCTTCGTGCTGGCTCAGCTTGTGTAGTAAAACTTGGGGGAGGGAAGGATCTTAAAAAGTTGAAGAAGATGGTAGAGAAAAGCTGAGAGGCTTGTATTTATTTGCATATGTACAGCTCCATGCATTCCAGCAACACAATTTACACCATTTCTTTGGCAACAGATCCACTGCACAGTCATTTAACTGATGTTCTGATGATAATGATACTGGGCAAAACACTAAGCCTTGAGAGCATCCTTGTGGATTCTGTGGTCTGACCAGCTGCCCTTTAATAAGACTAAGTTCCCTCAGTGACTCTCAGTTGGCAAGGATTGGGGTACCGGGAACAAAAGCCTAGTTTGATTCATTTTACCCTCTGGTTTTCTTCAAAATTGCACACGTCATTGCAGAGGGCCCCAGGTGAGAGGAAAAGAAGCAGGCATCAAATTGGATAAAATAATAAAGCAACTGGAGTCACAACCTCTTTCTTCCCCAGCTGCCTTCCTGCAATATTCACTTAGTTTTCTGTTTATAAAGCAAAATCACCTGACAGTCCCCAAGCCATTCCAGCTTACCATGCATGCCACATTTTGGGAATCATGAGTCATAACTGGATACAAACTATCAAATATTTTGGTGCTTTCTGATGTCTGAAAGTGATGTCAGAGGTGATTTCAAATGCCTGACCCCAACATCAATGACATATCATCATTATTATACAATTTGTGGTCATGCATTGGCAGGTGCTTCGAGAGGGTTTATTAGAAAGTTGTTCGGTTTGCTTTATACCTGAGCCCTTCAGAGTCCCTAATTTGTAATATTTGACACTTACCCAGTTTAACAACTTATCCTGCCCATATTAAATTACTGCATCTCAGAGGAATTCAGAATTGCCTCTGAAATTATTTGTTTAATTTTTTAAATTTAATGTGTATGAGTGTTTTATCTGCATGTATGCATTCAGCTGATATTGGCCAGAAGAGGACCTCAGATCTCCTGGAATTGGAGTTACAGGTGGCATTCAGTTGCCATGTGATTGCTGGGAACTGAACCCAGATGTTCTGTATAAGAGTAGCAAGTGATCTTAAACATTATCCCATCTCTTCAGTCCCTGCCCCAGGAATTTTTAAATCAATAAGTAAAAGTACACATTTCTATAAATTTCTGGGCTTTGTGTACCAAGATATGCATTTTTCATTGTGATTCATCTACACTTCTGTAACGCAACTTCACGGCTATGTGTTTCAAAAATTTGATCTACAGAAAAGTTTGCTGATGTTTAAACGCATTTGTTTCCTACGTTATCCTTCTGCTTCCAAATTAGAAGGAACCTTCAGTGGAGAGGAATATGAGGTCAAGGAACTCTAGAGGTCATTGTAAGTGATGATTTTCTAGCAGTACCTCTCACTGTTAATAAATATATGGAAATTAGCTCTCCAGTCTTTTAAGGTGACAAATGAAAGGTCTGTACTGAGGTACATTTCAGAGACACAAGACAACTCAATGCACTGCCCAAAGTGGAAAGAAGGAAGAAGTTTTATGATGTGAAGTTAAGACTTCTTTACCCACAATCCTTCTTTAGTTCAAAAGTCTGATAGAGCCTGGAGACATGGCTCAGCAGCCAATAGCACCTGCTGCTTTTCCAGAAGACCTGGAAAATGACCACATCAGGTGGCTCACAAACACCTTTAGCTTCAGTTCCGGGTGAGCCGACACATAGGTACTACATGCATGTGGTGTACTTACAAATAATTAGGCACAAACATATACATCAAAACTAATTTAATAATATATACAGAAATAACTACTTAACAAGAAAATGTTTGATATTCTTTAAATACAAAAGACCAACTCTTGTTGCCCTCAGTTTTTAAAAAGTGACTGTAAAATTTTAAATAGAACATTTTTATGACATTCATTTTTTCTCTCTCAATAATTAAGTAGCTCCCTAATGCTTTCATGCTGGAAACAGTCGAGAGTTCTTTTTGTTTGCATAATCATAATCCCTTTGGGCAGCCATCTCTTTCTGACTCTTACCAACTGTTAGCACCACCACTTCATTGCTTAGCCCTACCTGGATTCTCAGACAAATCTTGCTTTATAACTGTTTTTTTCTCTATGTGGAAATCCCTTTCCCACCACCTGAGAGTCACCACTCATTTGTCTCAAAAGTCATCATTTCATACTCAAATATCTTCTTCCTGAGGCCTTAACTGCTCATCTTGTGAAAGCCGAATCTCTATCCACATACTTCTTCTCAGTGCTTAATCCTATGTATGATCTGTACATTTTAATGATTTATCTCATTTAGCATGTATTTTCAACACTTTAATATAAGATTCATGAAGAAAAGAATCTTGTTAAATTTATGTTTTCTTTGATGATCATATAATAGATGTTCTGTCAATAATTACTGAGTTAAAAATTGAGGTGAAAACATGTCTTATACAGTGTGATGTATGTAACTTTTGGACTTACAAAGGATTAGTGAACTGATAAGAACCTTTCATGCTTCCCTTTATTGGAACTCTTTCATGATGAGTTTTTGTTTCTGTCATTTATCTTATAATTGTGTAACCTCTTCCCATTAAATCAGCCTTTGACAAGCAAGTTCTTTCTACTATGTTTCTTGTCAATTGCTGAACTCCCTAGCACTGGCCCTCCCTGTGACAGATCAACAATAGTACATTGAAACAGGTCATACAAAGCCTAGAAGCGCCAAGAGGGCACCTATGGTTCCAGAGGCACAGTTATTTCTTAGAATGTGAAAGTTTTCAAACTCTTGTCTATGTCTTTCATTAGTATGCATCATCATCCTTAGCAAATAATGTGTTGATACTATTCCTAGAGAGATGGAAACAAATGTCTATTCACCTCAGATAAGAAACTGATAACAGGCAAAAGTAACAGTGCTATCAAAACTAGCAAAGTCCTACTTGGTAAATCAACAAGTTTATTGGGGCTACTTTCATGAATATAGGTGATGGATCACCTACAAAAACATGGTCAACACAAAAGCAGCTAAATCAATGAAAGGCCACCCTATAATAGATGACAACCCATGAATGTTGAGAACCTGGAGTTATCTGCAGGATTTTCAGGCAGCTCAATAGGTCAGAAAATAATTCTCTCCTCAGAAGTCTGTTCTACATATATAACTGGGAATGGAGAATCTGGGTCTATCTTTTAGGTGTCAGGTACTTCCTGAAACTTTTAAGTTGTCTATACCATAAGTCTTGATGAGCTTAATTTCCCTTTAGACCTTTATGAATCCTAATGAGCCTTCTTCCAAAATGGAATGTTTCAACTTAGAGAAAATTGCTGAACAGTGTAAAGTCAAAAGGAATTAAAGTTGGCGTTATATGATTTTTGCTTATTTAAATGGGCATAACTTCTGATCTTCATTACAAAAAGAGTGGATTCTTTGTAGTCACAGCCCAAGCAGTTACAGTCTAAAGGAACTAATTACTATTTGTTGCAGCCAATATTCAATAATTCAGATAATATCTTACAGCTTTGTATATATATATATATATACTTTTTTTCATAATGTCCAAAGACTTCATAGGTAACATCAATACATTAACAATTGCATTAACTATTAATAGGGAAACAAATGACAGGGAGCCTCTAAAATTTAAGCAATACTTTTAAATGATTTTGTATTTCAGAAATAACAAGTATATGTGCATTGCAAAATAATAACTATATATTTGTATGTGAGAATGGGGAGAGAGAGAGAGAGAGAGAGAGAGAGAGAGAGAGAGAGAGAGAGAACAGTGTTTTCTTTAGTACATATTGTTTTACAAATACTTTATAGCATGATGACCCATGGCCAGTGAATTTGCACTGCCACAGAATTTTGTCTGAATTTTGCCACTTTGAATTTTGTCTCTGTTCCTTCACTAATGATTTATGTGATCTTCAGCAATGGCAATTTTCAACCTCTGAACTTTTCACTACTTTATCAGGAAAATGGAAATAGCACATGCTTGTTTTCATATTTTGCTTTGTTTGACAACTGCTTACTCGATTAATTGTAACCCTTCAATACATACTAGGCCTGAGACCCACAGAGTGATATGTCTGGAAAGTCTGTTGCAAAGTATATACTCAGTAATTACTTTCTTCCCTCCTTTTGTCAAGGTTAGAATGGAAGAAAAGATTTGTCATCTCTATCAGGAGTGTTCATTCCACAGTTGTGTTTTCAGAATGAAGAGTAGTTCTGACTCATCTCTGTGCTGTGGCTGACTTTAGTTCGCTGATCTGGAGTAGTCATAAATATCTCTTTGGCCTGGCGCCCTAGCATCATAAGAAGTGAAGGGGTAATTTTAGGTCTTGACTGCTCTGTTGGCAACAAAAGTCTTAATCGGCAATCAATATGCATAAGGCTATTTAAGAAAGGATGAATGGGCCGAACACTCACAGGTGTGTCATACAGCGGGAGCATAAAGAATTGCTATAAGACTCTAGTACTGATTCATTTTTGACAGTTTCTTTTTACCCTGATGAGAGGAGAGCTTCATTTTTGCATAACAAGTACCTATAGCAGTTCTAGAATCCTGAATTACGGGGTTTCTTATTATAGAATTTATAAGAGTCAATGGCTGAGCCCTGGCATGTACTAGAAGAGGTCTGGCTTCTAAGCTCAGTCTGTATAATGGATGGTTTAACTGCCATCTCTTAACTTTACTGCCTTCCTTCCCAAACAGAAGTAGTGAGTATTGGAGGATATTTGGTCTATATTAGTTAAAAGATCTTAGGTTCTATGATAAGAGTGAACCAGGATAATCACATATAGGAAACTTCCTATATGTAGAAGAAAGGCAGAATCTAGGTATATATTTACACTTGAATTTTTTTGGTAATTAATTTCCACCTTTTCCATATTTTGTGGGAGAAATCATTTTAGAAAAGATGAAGAGAAATGTTTATAAATAAAAGCAAAGAGGTTTAGATGGTATGAAAACCTTTAAAGTTTCAGAAAAATAATTAGAAGAAAACTGGGGAATTTGGTGATTGTGTTGCTCTGTGTGTGTGTGAGTGTGTGTGTGTGTGTGTGTGTGTGTGTGTGTGCATGTGTGTGTGTGTGTGTGTGATGTATGTGCATATACATACAGACGCAAAGGTCAAAGGGTAATGCTAATTGTCTTTCTCTATCACTATCCACCTTATACTTTTGAGACAAGGTCTCTCATTGAACCTTCACCTTCATTTTGACCAGGATCATTGGCCAGCAAGCTCCCAGGATCTGTCTGTCTCCATCCCCCAACACTGGGTTTACAGGTATATGTAGTAACAATTTGCTTTTATGTAGATGCTGGGAATTTGAACTCAGATCCTCTTGCTTTTGTGCAAGCCCTCTTATTACCTAAGTCACCCTCTATCCACATTTTTATGCCATCTGTAATAATTTAGTTGTAAAATCTTCAAGGGAAGCTTCAAGGGTCTGGCCTAGGTGCTATAAATGGAAAAACAAAACAAACAAAAATATGATCTCAAAGGACATATATTCAAGTTTAAGGAATGGAAAGAAGGGACAGAACTGCCAAAGTAAATAAAATATTGCTTTCTCCACTAGATATCATACTCTTAAACCTGAGAAGTGGCATGAACATTGAGTTCAGAGGTAAGAAATACAAAGTGACAAACAAGGAAATGTGCCTGAGTGAAGTGGGACCATGGAGGAAAATAAATGTAATTTTGCTTGTGAATAAGAGAGTAGAAATACATATCCAAGTAAAAAGAAACCTGAGCCAAGGGTAGAGTCATTGGACAACAGCTACAAGGCTTATATTAGGAATTACAAGAAATTACATGAAAAGTAGCATGAATCAACTTGGAAATCTTGTTCAGTATAGAATGGAAATGGAGGGTTGCTGAGGGTAGCCATTGTGAGAGGCTCCTAACACTTCTGTCTTCTTGGGTCTCCACTGATAAAGCCAATAAAGATGACTAAAACTTACTCAAGAGGATTTAGAAGCAGGTTGTCTTCATTTCTTTGTTGTTGATCATGTCGTTGCTATGCAAAATTTCCTTACCAAAGCATCTTAAGGGAGAGTGGGTTAATTTTGGCTCCCAGGTTCACAGAAAAGTTCATTACAAAGGACGTAATGGCAGCAGGAGCTTGAGTCAGCTGGTTGCATTAAAACTACAGCCAGGAAGCAGAAAGCAATGAATGTTGACACTCAGCTGGCTACCTTTTCCACTGCCTAGGACCCTAGTCCAAGAAATGGTGCTGCCCATCATTGAGGTGGGTCTTCTTACCTCAGCTAGCCTAGTCAAAGGAGTTTTTCTCAAAAAACCCCAGTGAGTAATGTTAGGGTCCTAGAGAAGTCCCACAATAAAACCACCATCCATGTATGCAATCAACAAAAGTATTTATCTCAAGAAAGTTTTCAGCATGCTGGGGTCAGCCATTCCAGACAAAGGCAAAATGGTAATGACCCTGAGAGGAGCTCACAGGCTACTTTTAAGTATAGCCAAGGAGAGGTCCTAAGGCAGTTAGGTCATTTTATCTACAATTGGCTTAAGCAAGTGGCAATAACATTACTATGTTCTAATTGTCGAGAGCTAGTCTGGGTCTGGTCAGGGCTATAGTTTTCCATTTGGGGGCAGGCCTGGACAAGTCCCAGGCTTTGTCCTTATTTTGTTATTACCTTGTACTTGCTGACTGTAGTTCAGGCCTGGCCTGGCCTAATATTGCACGTACCAGGCCTCCTTGTTCTTGTTGTCAGGGGTGTTGGAGATTAATTGTCCTTTGTTTGTGACTCCCTCAGAAACAGTTTGTTCAATGTCAGGAAACTGAAATTGAGACCTGATCTCTGGGAGAAGACTGAGTAGCTTGTTATGGTGTCTGCTTGGTCTTCTCAAGTAAGCTAGACTATATAATCTCTCACCAGCATGTCTACAGGTTCCTTTCCTGGAATACTCTAAGTTCTATCAAGTTAACAATCAGCTTTCCTTCTGGCATTCCTACCAGTTTGTATGGGCATTACACTGCCTGGACATCCGATCCTCAGTGGACACTCACTCAAATTCCCATTCCTTCTCAACTGATGAACTCTAGCTACACTTGTCTGCCACAGAGTATAGTGGTTTTAATGAGAAATGTCCTTTTGAACCTCAGACATTTGCCACAAGTAGTCTCTAATTATTGGCACTGTTGTGCATGTTCATGAGACACTGCTTTTCTGGAGGAAGTCTGTAGCTGGAGAATTTCTCTGCAGCTCCCACCAGTCCCAGAGCCCACTTATAAAATAAACACACAGACACTTATATTATTTAAACTGTTTGGCCTAATAGCTCAGGCTTCTAGCTATCTAGTTCTTACATCTTAAATTAATCCATTTCTATAAATCTATACCTTGCAACATGGCTTGTGGCTTACCGGCATCTTCACATGCTGCTTGTCATGGCGGCAGCTGGCAGTGTCTCCTTCCGCCTTCCTGTTCTCTCCATTCTCCTCTCTGTTAGTCCCGCCTATACTTCCTGCCTGGCCACTGGCCAATCAGTGTTTTATTTATTGACCAATCAGAGCAACAGATTTGACATACAGACCATCCCACAGCAGAAGTCTATCACTGGGAGCAGGATCTGAGAGTTTAAAACCAGCCTCATACAACTTCTGGTTCACTCTTTCTGCTTGTATTTAAAGACACAGGTTCTCAGCTTCCTACACTGGCAGCCATGACTGCTTTCTGCTATGCATGCATGCCTTGATGGACTCTTATCTCTATAAACCAAAATAAACTCTTCCATGAGTTGTTTTTGGCAGTTTACCACAACAGAAAGGCAATTAATATGTAGAATTTTTACTTACACCCCATTCTGCTTCCAATAGCTCATTTGGGAACATGAACAAACTGATCAAGTTAATGACTGATAAATAATTCAAAATAAAGACTTATACTCTTTTTAGACATTGGATGTCAGATTTTACTGTGGTCATTAGAAGTTGTCATTTGACACAGAATTCGAGGAGTGATCCTAACCCTAGTAGAGCCTGGGCTAGAGAGTGCACACTGCCTTTCAGCTTCCTACACAGTAGCTGGGGAAAAAAGAATGAAATGCTAGTGCTGTACACTCACCTTAGAAATCTTGTTTGCACCTGTGTCCAGATCAAAAACACTAGTTTCTTTTAAAGGTAAAAAAAAAAAACAAACTTTCTGAGTTTGTACTCCAAGAAAAGCTTCTCAAATATCATAATATTAATTAGCAGCTGAGTTTTCATGTTATCATCAGTGAAATGGTTTGTTTTATTATCTTCATTTACAAGTTAGAAAATTAAAAATTAAAGCAGTTAAGAAGTTGTTCAAGGTTAAAGAACTAGCAAATGGGAAGAAGCATAGGGTCAAAACTCTTAACAACCTACTAATCCATTAAAATTTTATCATGTCATCCTCTGAGCTCCCTACATATTTTACTTGTGCCTTTATTAGAATAACAACTGGCATATTCTGCTCTGGGCTGTGAAAAGTGTACACTCCACCTCGATAAATTATAAACTCCTTGAGTTTAAGGACCATATCTTATTCATTGTTTTATCACCCATAACATCTACTGAGTGGATGATCAGAATAATATGCTCCATAAATTTCATTTGAATAACAGAAAACAAATCAAGAGAAAGTGTGGCAAAAATGCCTCAATGTTGTTCTTGTTGTCTTTATTTTCCTATATTCAGGAGTGTGTGTGTGTATGTGTGTGTGTGTGTGTGTGTGTGTGTGTGTGTGTGTGTGCATATACATTACACAGGCCTTTATATAAAATTCAAGGAGAGTTTAGCAAAGATTCTTAATGGATGCCCATTATTTTGACTATTGTGCACAGTACAGGAGAGGGGAATAGCAAAATGGGCATACAAAGTCACTGTTATTATTTTGTAGAGAAGAATATACCATGAGTCATCTTTGAACTGTATTCACAGAACTCCCTAGTACCCAAGTCGAGAGTATTTCTAATAAGCATCTTTGACAGAATCCCCTCCACATTTATTATTTAGTGTAAATTGTATGATAATGATTTTTAAGGCTTTTTTCTTCCAGCTTCAGCTTTTAGATAAAAAGCATCACAACCCTTGCATAGCTGCTCACAGTAAGTGGTAGAAAGTCAGAAGAATTTTAGCTTCGTTTTCTTTTTCCTTAGCAGTAAGGACTATGCAGATTAGTTCTTATGATCAAAACACTCCTAAAAGAGAATCAACAGTTACACAATTTTTAGTCAATTCAGTGACAAAAAAATAATCTTTAAAAGCTTGGCCCAGATCATTCTTTCACCCAAATTACCAATCAAGATGGTCATTTTCTAGACTCAAAGGTAGAACTGGACATTATTTAGCAGCCTACTATGTAAATTACAAGCTTATCCCAAAAGTCCTTTCAACTAGTAAAGTGATTTTGAATCTATTGCTAGGAATAGGATTTCCTCACCTTCCCTGGAGGCTTTCTGACTCTGTACATTAAAGTCTAGCCCTGGCCACAGCCTACAGTTACTGCTCAGATCCCAAAGCATATAGTTGGTGCTCAGATTCCACATGAACACATTTCATTTCCCTTATGCACATAAAGAAAGACCAGAGCTCCAGGTCAAATTTAAGAGACAGCAAAACCTTTTGAAGGCCCATACACAATGTTTCATTCCAACTGTGACATAGCACCTGCCTCTGCAATTCAGGACCCATGCATTCTTCACTCAAAGGCAGCATAGGCTAACAGGCAATAAGCAGAAAAGTGATGAGATCTGGAGTTAGAAAGTCTAGATAAAATGTCAACTGTACAGTGCATGATCTACCACATTATACAGTTATTTAAGCTTACTGTGCTTAGCTTTATACCACAGTACTTGCCTCATGTGACCATTATCATGAAATAGAATGGTAACTGTAAGCCATTTAGAACAATTCCTGCTCTATCAATCTGAGTTGGCTCACTGTATTTTTATTACAATAATCAAGATCTGCCCATCACATGTCACAATGGAGTACAAGAGTGCATGTGCCACAAGTTGCAGAAACAGGGAGTAGCAATGTAGTAGTAGGAATGAAAAATTGTTTGGGGGCCTTCATTGGCTGTCTCTTAGAGTTGACCCAGAGCTTATATCTTTTTTATGTGCCTCTGGATTAAGCTAGATTATTCTTTCATTCTAGCATGAGCCAGTTCTGCCAGCTAAGGCAAGTTCTCTAGTATCTTAGAACCTCAATCTTATCTTCTGGTCTGTAAAATTAGGCTAATAATAGTAATTACATCGTTGGGAAGTTTTGAACATTGGGTACACATGCGTATAAAATCCTTTTCATGGTAGAACTATAGTAATGCATGTAATAAATATGATTAAAATTGATTAGTAGGGCTATGAGTATCATTATCATCATTACCATTACTATCAGCCAATTGCATACTTTTTGGGAAAATAACAGATTTCTCTAGAGGATTTATCTCCAGGTTTCCTTAACTATTCCAAGTGTTTAAGCCAGCACAGATGCTGAACTCCTAATGTAGCAGGCCAAGCAGTATAGTTTTTTTCCTGGAAATGTAATGCCAGTGACTGGACATTTGACTATGAGTATTTCCATCAAATTCACAATTCTGCCTCTTAGTACAGATTAATGCCAACTCTGTTTTTTTCTTTCTTGCTCCCCCTCTCTCCTTTCCCACCTTCCTCCCTCCCTGCCTCTCTCTCTCTCTCTCTCTCTCTCTCTCTCTCTCTCTCTCTCTCTCTCTCTCATCATATATCCAAGTATTGATTAGTGTGAATAATAGAAATTTTGATCCTAGTTTTGAACAGGCCCCACTCATTCCTCTCCAAGGAGTTTTGCTTTCCTAATTTGGCCCTACTTGAATTTCTCTGGGAACACACACACTTCCTTCTGACTCAATACTAAGGCAGGCATCTCATCTCACACCATGCCACAATAGAGGAAAAGGTCAACCCATAACAGGAACCTTAAAAGGTCTTATTAATAAAAATAAAAAATAAAAAATAAATAAAAA
The DNA here is from genome assembly GCF_949786415.1 of Peromyscus eremicus. Taxonomy (NCBI): domain Eukaryota; kingdom Metazoa; phylum Chordata; class Mammalia; order Rodentia; family Cricetidae; genus Peromyscus; species Peromyscus eremicus. Next base: position 13,144,620 of record NC_081416.1, read on the forward strand.
AACAGAGCCAGATATTAGGGTGAAATCTGAAAGATTAAAAAAAAAAAAAAAAACCAGAACAAGCGAGCCATGTTCTTACCTCTATGAAATCCTCAGCCTCACAAGAGAGACTTCCTGTTTACTCATGCCTTATACACCTTTCTGTGCCCTGCCATCTTCCTTTCTTCCTAGTGCTGAGATTAAAGGCATGTGCCACCAAGCCTGGCTCTGTTACCAGTGTGGCCTTGAACTCACAGAGGTCTAGATGGATCTCTGTCTTCCAAATGCTAGGATTAAAGGTGCGTGCTATCACTGCCTGACCTCTATGTTTAGTATAGTGACTGGCTTTGTCCTCTGATCCTCAGGTAAGCTTTATTGGGGTACACATATATCACCACATTCCCACTTTTTGTCTAAAATAATAAGTTATAACTAATGTAAGAAAAACTATATATAAGTACAAAACTATATACAATATGTACAGGCAATAAATACATCAACGATGTCTAATGCATTTGCATTTGACAAATTCAGCAAAAATACTCCATTATCTATCCTATTTTGGTGAGTCCAAAATGTACCTAATTCACTTTCTATCCTAACTTGTATTACAACCAAAAACTATCTTGTGATGTCTTTCAAGCTTACATACTTTACACATCTTTAGGGAATTTCTGTTCTGAATTTGTTAACAAGGAAAACTATAACTGTAACTATCTAATCTTCAACTCCCTCAGAGACCCAAGAGGGAAATAATATTAACTGAGTAGGGAGGAAGTGCAAACAAGGGACTTCTAAAAAATGTGAGAAATGACAGAAACAACTGGCTGCCTGGACAGTCACCCGAAGTTCCTCAGCAATATTGGGACATCCATCTTTGGCCTATAGGTCTAACATATCTGACAGAATTATCTGTGAATCAGGATTTTCTAAAGAGCCTTCCTACCTTGTCTTGGCAATGATTGGCGGTCCTTTCTTGTGTGTCCTGCTTGTGCATTTTGGACAGCATACTGTCATCAGTTGAGGCAAGGGCAATTTCTTGCCCAGTGGCTAACTTTTGCCACAATAAAAGTAAACTCATTTTTTCAATGCCCATCATCTTCTCTGAAGTAGATTGGTGCTGCCAGAAGCAGACATGTCTCATTGTCACAAAAAAGGAAAACATTCTACATTATTAAAATATCTTACATTCCATATTTTGTAGCTCTCTGAAGTGTTTGAAGATGACCTGTATATATAAGATATATCTCTGTTTGATCTTGAAAATATACCTAACATAACTACAAGTTTGATTATAATGACGAACTACTAACTTTCATTTCTTTTCATATCCTAATTAGTTGATAATAACTTTCAAAGACTAGTGATTTTCATTACATTATTAAATATACTATATATGTACAATACCTTGAACAAGATTAGTATTTTCTAACAAAATCAATCTCAAATTTGTATCAATATACATAATTTGTACACAATATACAAGAATCCAATCCAATGTAAAATATTTAAAACTAGTAGTTGCCTTTTAAAACTATATTAAATAATCTACCTTTTAATCTTATCATATCTATATCCTCCCCTATTTTCTTTTCAGAGTAGATTCAATAACCTACCTCTTATCTGTATAAGCTTTTTTTTTCCAAATAAGAACACTGAATCTAATCTCCTTTGTAATCAAACTCTCTAAACAATGACAATTATCCATAACCCACTGAAAGACCAAAAATTGACCCACCCCACCTCTTGGGAATGTGGATATTGTGTTCTTAAAATTACTTCCTGCTGATTGGGGGTGAAGGCCTCTTTAGGGGATTCTGAAAAGAAACATTTTGGGTTAGTTGTCAAGGCCTGGAAGAGGTAGCTGTAACATTCGTTTTCCAGTCTCTGCATAATGGGTAAGTGCAGGGCTTGTCTCAAGTCCTTGTTTAAGTAGTCTGTGAAGTGGGATCATCTCAGCTACCCATCTCCAAATTGTCCTGATCAGTTTGTAGCCCAAAGCCAGTCTTTGGGTGGTATTTGTCAGCTTAGTGGTATTATCATTATCCTGATGGAATCATCATTGTGGGGCCCCATCATCTTTCTGGAGATTTCAAAGTCACTGTTAGGCATGGTCATGATTCCCTGCAGAAAACTGATAGAGACTCAAACCCAAAACCGTGTACAGGAAGCTAGATGAAGCCTTTTTGTAAAATTAATTAGAACTCTATATGGCATTAATATCATGACAAAGGTTTAAAATTTATTCGTATGTTAATCTTATAAATTTTGATATAAAATTCATACTTTAAGAAAAGTTTTAAAGAGTCAAAATAAAACTAAAAAATTACAAGATTAGTGTCAATAGAATAGTCCCTCAATTTTGGGCTTTTTTCTCTCCCATATCAGGTGGCTCTTCTGAAATGAAACCGAGATTTTGCATTTTCTATTAACAAGCATGCTTGGATTTAGAGAAGGAGAGTGTCATGCTCCAAAGGCAGCTTTTATTTTATTTGAACTGGGACAACATAAAGACCATTTGTTGTATGTGTCTGTAGAGAAGAACAGAAAAAAAACATTTATGAAGACTTATGAAATTTTACCCTGTTAGATATGTGAATATACCAATAGGCCAATTTACTCTTTTTCTTGGGATAAGTTTTCTGGGTGATTTGTCCTTTTTCATCAAAAGTCTCATTTGTCCAGTGTTCTTCAGATTCCTTAGCCTTCGTTTTCCTGAAAGACAAAAACAAAAACCCTTTCCTTGAATTCTTATTAGTGCAACATGAGATTCTTACAAGAAATACTAAATTCTGTGAATTTTACTGTATTATTTCTTAGTCATGTTTATTTCTCTACTTTGTTTCCCATATTTAGGCCACCATATTTATTACTTGAATTCCTATAATAGTTTCTTTCTTTGTTCTTCTGTTATTAGTCTTTTTTCATCTCCTTCAAATTCATTTTCCATATTATAGCTAAAATTATCTTTCTAGAATGTGCAACCTTAAGAAAGGTATGAACTTTCAAAATTCCACTTACCTCTCTAGCAGTCATCTATTATTACCTCCAAACCCCAACTCAAACTGTAAGGGTGTGCCATGATCTCTCTTTTCCATCTAGGATGTATATTTTCTCTTCTTTATATATTTTCCTTTTGTCAAATGACACTTTACACACAATACAACTTTCTTAATAAATTGATTTCAATGAAATTTCCAAAAAAAAAAAATTCTTCATTCACCCAGGTCATAAATATGCTTACTAGCATACCCCATGATGACACTAATCTGCACTACAATTGTCTATTTACTCTGATGCTGTTCACTGTGTAATTGTTTAACAAACAACAGGAAAACACAATTTTCTAGCACTGTGATGATCCCTGCTCTGCAAAGGAGAGAAAGAAGGAAGATAAAGATAAAGATATGGTTGAAGAACTTGAATCTCAAATCCCAAATAGGAAGAAGAGCTAGATACTATAATATCACAGCAAAGAATACCTCCAAGGAAATAATTTATGAATTGCTGAGTAGAATTTATTCTTGGGGTTTCACTGTTGCTTAGTTCACAGTATCACTAATACGTCTTGATTTTTTTTCTTTTTAGTTTAATTGCCTAGCTTCTCATTCTTAGCAAATAAGTAGGTTTGTGTTTGAATAAAGCTGAAATTTCAAACTATCTATAAACAATATTAAATGCCATTTTGTTTATGGCAAATGTCATGAGGTGGTTTCCCTTCATTGTTAATGTTCTTTGATGCTTTACCCCAAAACACAACAGCCAGCACTGTCCAAAATCTGAACTAAATGTTCTAATTATCCTGTGCTTATGCCTCAAAAGGCTTGAGCTCTTACCTGCTAAATTGAAATTATAGTCTATTAGCATAAGTGTCTAACTTTGAATCACTGTTTTTTTTTCCTATCTTAATTACAAAATTAGAGGAGAGGAAACCTAACAAAAAGTTGATGACAATATAATTAGAATTGAGCCATACTCCAGGAATTAAACCATATCTTCAGATATTGGCCTTAGTTAGTCAGTGGCTTCAATGAAAAATGTTTACAATCAACTATGAGAATTCTGATAATGATAGTGCCAATGATAATGGTTGATAAGCAGCACTGTGTACATCCTTATATGTAGATGTAACCAACCTTCTTATTAAATAAGAAACACAGAACCAATGCAAAGAAGAAAGCCAAGAGGTCAGAGCTAAGAGCTAAAACCTTACCCTTCCTCCTGCAGTGGTCTTACCTCTCCGAACTAGAACTACCCCTGTGTTAAAGTCTTCATATAGTGTTCCTGTTCTGCCTTCTCATTGGTTGTAAACCCAACCACATGACCGCCTCGTCAAGGCCTATCTGTATAGGCCTCCAGGTTTTCCATGCTTGGTATTGAGATTAAAGGCATGTGTGTCCAATAATGGCTGTATCCCTGAACACACAGAGACTTACCCAGCTCTGCCTACCAAGTGCTGGGATTACAAGTGTACGCCACCACTGCCCTGCTTTCCTATGGCTTACTAATAGCTCTGACCCCCGGGCAACTTTATTTATTAACATACAAATAACATTTTAATACAAATAAAATATCACCATATTATAATATGCTAGGCAGTCTGGTAAGCCATTCCATTGACCATCTTATTTAATAATCATGATATGTCTACAGGATAAACACAATTATCATTACCATTGTTTCCATTTATATGTAAGAGAAACCCAACTTTTAAAATGTTAATAAATTTGCCAAATGTCCTGCAGCTGGTAGAATAGTTACGCAAGAATTCATGCTGCTATGGAATAATCTTCTTGTACACTGTAAAGATTTGTCATATGAATTAGTTTAATAAAATACTGATTGGCCAGTAGCCAGGCAGGAAGTATAGGCAGGTCAACCAAACTAAGAATGCTGGGAAAAGGAAGGGTGGAGTCAGGAGTTGTCAGCCAGATGCAGAGGAAGCAAGATGAGAATGCCATACTGAGAAAAAGGACCAAGCCATGTGGCTAAGCACAGGTAAGAATTATGGCTTAATTTAAGTGTAAGAGCTAGTTTGTAAGAAGCCTGAGCTACTGAGCTACCAGTCAACCATTTATATTTATATAAGTCTTTGTGTGGTAATTTGGGAAACAACTGACGATTATTTGGGAGTTGCTGGTGAGAAAGAAATTTATATTTACATATATTGTTCCAATGTGTGGCCAAAATCTACACATCAAACCTGACAAAGCTTAAAAAAGTATTCTAGACACACAAGAACATAGCCAAGCACAGCATCTTGGTGATAGCATTTTCTTCAGTGGACTCTGTTTACTGGTGGTGAGCAGAGGCACAGCTCCTTTAAGAGACAGCTTTCTGACCCAGTGCTAACAGCAAAAATGGACAGTTCTTTTGAGAGTCCCTGACAGAACTCTTGGATGGGGTTTGTGAGCAGCAGGGATCCAGAAGGTCCCCAGAGTTGGGACAGTGAACATGGCTCTCACCAATGCCTTCACCATGAAGCTCAGCTGATAGGGAACCAGGCAGGGCAGAGCCAGTCACCAGGGCAGGTGCAGAGGTCCTAGCCATGCCACTTAGCAGTTTAAAGACTCATGTGATCAGCAAAAGATAGAGATAGGCAGGAAAGACAGTTTCAGATAAAACAAAACAACACATTCTAAATGAGTTACAGTGTTTTTAAATATATATATACAAAGGCTAGGGAGAGAAAAGAAAGAGGGTAGAGAAAGTTGTTAAACAAGAAATAGAGTAATAAAAATATAATAAGCCACATAAAGATGGAAAATATACAGTATAGATACTATATGTTATTGTGTTGTTTTTAAATTTTTGATGCCTAATGAACAAACAATAACTGCTGAGAGGCATTTGATTATGAAGGCTGCAAGATTAAACCAACCTATATATTTAAAAAATATCCTGGCTTTAAAATTTAAGTCAAAAAATATGTTACTTTGGGAAAGAGGTTCTGTTTTCATTTCCACAGGAAATGGGAGGCTCTGGATTCATTCTGTGTTAAGAAAAATCAGGTTTGATCAAGGAAGACTCCCTGAAAAGTCTCCGATGAGAGCAGATGACCTAGGTGATCCAACATCTCAGAGCAAGCACCTCTGTTGTAGTTTACTCTCAGTTCTATATCCAGAACAGCTTCAAGGTGACTGACTGAGATGATTCAGCCTCAGAGACTACTCCAGTCAGGAATTGGCCATAATCCTAAATTTTCTCATTGTTCCCCAAAGATTGCCAGTGTCCCCAATCAGCATAAAGTGGTCTACAGAATTGTACTCACATTCTACCCAAAATAGATTATAGATGTTTGTCTTTGTTTAGGGGGGTTGTTATAAATTGTTATTGGTCATATTCAATCTCTATCTAAGGAAGAAAGGGGGATATGATATAGAAATGATAGGGAAAAGGGTAGATTATTATCATAAAAGGGTAGGTTATTGAATCTACTTTAACAAAAAACAACTATTAATCTTACATAATTTATATTGGTATAGATTTTGGCTAATTTATAAAAATTTAAAGTTAACTTTATTAAACTGTATGTATATTTCTACTCTTGTTTAGGTTATTATGCTTATGCAGTTCACTTAAAAATGTAGTATATAATTAATAAATACATACAATAGTCATCTTATAGTCATGTTAGGTATGTTATAGTCATGTTAGGTATGTTTTCAAGGTCATACAGAGACGTATTTCAGATAGATAGCAATCTTCAAACACTTCAAAGACATACAGAATATGGCATTTAAAATGTTTTAAGAACTTGGACTTTTCTCGACAATGAGACATGTCTGCTCTTGGCAGCACCAATTAGTTCAAAGAGGATGATGACCATTGAAGAAACTCCATATGGATTTTGTTTTCCTTATGGCAAAAGCTAGGCATGTGGACAAAAAAAAAAAAAAAAAAAACTGCCCTTGCCTCAATTGCTGACAGTTACTATCCAAACTGGACCAGCAGGACACAAGAAAGGAGACTGCTAAACTTTGCCAAGACAAGGTAGAACAATCCTTCACAATTCCCTGCTTCACAGGAAAGTCTGTCAGATATTCTAGACCTGTAGGACAGAGTTGGATGCCCCCAACATTTCAGAAGAACTTTGGGTGAGACTACCCAGGCAGCTTGAGGTCCCTGTCATTAGGAAACATTTCACCCATCTGGGGTCTTTGATGGGGTTGAAGACTAAGTAGTTATAATTACAGTTTTTCTTAGATATAATAGAAAGTAAATTAGATACAAAACTTTAGACTCACCAAGAAAAGATAGATAATGACCAGCATTGTTTTACCAGCAATGTAGACAAAAGATGTGTCCTGATCTTGTAGCTCTTTAGCAGAATGTTTAATCACAAGGACCCATTATCATCACTTGGAGAATTGTCTAGAATCAACATAGAAAAATCAGTAGTCTTGCTATATGCCAACAATAAATCATCTGAAATAAGAATCAAGAAACCAATCCCATTTTCAATAGCAAAATAAACAGAAACAAACCTAGGGACTTAATTTAATGAATTCCAGATTTCCCTGCAATGAAAACCAAAAAGACATTGGTGATAGAAATTGAGAAGGAAAGAAAAGTTCGAAATATATTTTGTGTTCATAGATTAGAAAAATCAATATTATCAACATATGTATACTAGCCAAAGTAATGTATAAGTTCAATGCAATTTGCATACAAGTAAGTACCAATAGTATCAGAAAAATATATTTAAAACACAATCACACACACACACACACACACCCCTAAGAAATCTTGATCAAAGAGAACAAATCAAGAGGCATTACACTAACTGAATTCTAAATACTCTGCAAAGCTTTAAGGAAGACAAGGCAGTCTTTTCACTGAGAAACTAGACCATTGGAACAGAATAGAGAGAAGTGAATTCATACTTTCACAGTCAACCAACTTTGATGAGACTACTCACTGGAGAAAGGATAATCATTTTAATAAATAGTGCTGGAAAAAAAATGAATATCCAAATACAGAATGAAATCCAGTCATCAGCTGGTCAGTTACAAAATTCTCAACTCAAAGTTGAATAAAGGCATAAATATAAAACATGAAACTACCAGAAGAAAAACAAAAAGGAAATTATCAGGATACTCAAATTGGCAACAATTTTTCTATAAGACCCCAAAAGCATAGAAAGAAAAAAGTAATTAGCAGTTTAGCAAGATTTTATGCTATACTAAAAATATATAAATCACAGACAATACAATTTAAAGAGGTCATTTGAGCTAAGTTAGTATTGCTCAAAATCAGATATACTAGTGACCAGTGGACATATGAAAAATATTCAATATTACAGTTCAAAATAAAATGACATATCATTTCCATCTACTGAGATACTGCCACAAATAATAAAGAATGTGGGTGTTGGCAAGAATGTCAAGAGTGGTGAACATTTATACATTTGGGGGGGGTGTAAATTAGTACAATCAGTATGGAAACAATGTTGAGGATTCTTCAAATATTAATACAGCTAGCATAAGATCCAGCAAACCCACCACTGAGCCAAGACCCAAAGAAAAGGAAATCAACCTGCAGAGGAGGCATTTATACTCCCATTTTTATTGCAGTGCTATTCACAGTTGCCCAGAATTAGAAACAACTTACTATCCATCAACTCAAGGATGGCTAAAGAAAATAGGAACATATGAACATAGAATACAATCCCATGATAAAAATCTTTTTTATTTATACATGCTTGGAACAGCATTACTTTAAATGAAGCAATATAGGCAAAGAAAAACAGGAGCTCTCTGTTCTTATTCATATGTAATCGAGCATATGGAAACTGAGAACAGAAGGATTGCTACCAGTGACTGGTCAGAAAACTCTAGAGTGAAAGATACAGACAGCTTAATCAATAGCTACTATTAGTTATAGTTAGGTAGGAGTAAAACATTCTCATGTGCTCTTTAACAGTAGAGAAAAATGATAATAAGCTATATATTCCAAAATTTATGCAATTTCCTGGTGCCCTGTTAATATATATGATTTCATGCTTTATTTACAAATAAAATAAATTTGAATTAAAAAAGAAATGGCTGTCATATGTGAATCTAATGACTTGAAGTTCTGTTATGACAATATAATCTATTTTAACAGCTAAAATGAAAAATATCAGATCAGTACTTGACAAATTCTCAGCCATTAGAATGCTTTTTAAAATAGATTCAGCTACATCTTAGAGTGCTTATAGACTTGTTTAAGTACTCTGATAATTCTTGAACAGCTACAGTTGAGTAATCTGTCTAGTTCTGTCAATATGCATATCCTAGAGGTTATAAAAGAGCAGCCTGGCCCAGGAGTCACATGGACTTTGAGGGAGGGTATTACAGTGAGAGGAGTAGTTCCCCAGAGCACACTGTTTATTCAGTGAGCACTGAGGGTTTGTGGAATGTACCATTTTCTTATATGGAATGATATTGCTTTTTTAAAAGTTTGGTAGTTTTTATTTTCATTTTTAAATTAGCACACGGGGAATTAGGCATTGGTGTGGCACATGTTTGAGCAAATGTGTTTGAATGTGTTTTTCTCCCCACTCATCTGCTTTGCTCCCTTACTTCTGTGCTTCCCCTTACAACCTTTTCAGCAGTTTCCTTTCTCCTTTCCTGTCATGTGATCTTTTGCTTAGCTCTGCCCACTCACTTAACATCTACTCTTAATGTTTTAGTCTCTTTTCTAATCTTTCTAGGCTTTATTCACATTTTATACTCTTTTGTATATATGCACATGTACAAATAACCTTGCTTTTAACAATATCATCGAAAGGAGTGATACATTTGTTCTTCCTAAAGTGTTTATTTGCTAGGCTACTTGGCTTTTTAACATTTGTTATTGTCAACTACATGACTGAAAAAGAAACTACATAAGGTGTTATGTAAGTTATCAAATTTTAAGAGATATAGACCTTGTCTTCTATATCATTCTGCCAGCTATACATAATCCTCATCTATTCAATGAGCCCAAATAGAAAGCTGAAAGAGAAAGAAAGCAGCCACTGGGATGCTGTGGGATGGTCTGTATGTCAAGTGTGTTGCTGATTGGTCAGTAAATAAATCACTGATTGGCCATTGGCTAGGCAGGAAGTATAGGCGGGACAAGGAGAAGAATTCTGGGAAGTGGAAGGCTGAGATAGAGACACTGCCAGCCACCACCATGACAAGCTGCATGGGAAGATCCCGGTAAGCCACGAGCCATGTGGCAAGGTATAGATTAATGGAAATGGATTAATTTAAGATATAAGAACAGTTAGCAAGAAGCCTGCCACAGCCATACAGTTTGTAATTAATATAAGTCTCTGTGTTTACTTGATCAGGTCTGAGTGGCTGTGGGACTGGCGGGTGAGAGAGATTTGCCCTGACCATGGGCCAGGCAGGAAAACTCTAGCTACAAATGGCGTCCAACGTGGTGACAAGAGTTTCCACCTAAAAACGGAGAAAAAAAGATTCTAAAACGGAGCTAAAAACAGCTCCTAGTTGTCTCTTTCAAGCTAGTGGCAGCCTGCATGTTTGAGCTACTATGGCAGGTTCCTGGCGTGCATGCTCGACCTGCAGTATGGCGGGAATGAAGCCTCTGCAAGTGGTACATTAAGCTGTGTGGTGGATTTAGCCTTTGCTAGTACAAAACAAAACAAGAAAAAAAAAGAGGTTTCTGGGCTACACGCTGCTTTGATAGAAACATAGACCCACTATTTCTAAGAGTTGATGGCTCCCAGAGCTGGTGGAAAACATAGTGCCGCCATGTTGGGAAGCTGAAGTGGGCGGAGCCAGCAGCCATAGCGCCAGCACCATTTCAGGCTTAGAAGGCTACAGTTTAAAGCAATAGGCTCAAGATAATATAAAAAAATAAGCCACGTAAAGATGGCTACCACACAGAGAATCTGGATTATGTTCTCTTTGATATTCGTAACTGAAGAAAAACATTTGATTACAAAAGCTGTTGAGTTATGCCAAAACGTATATTTTAAAGGTACCTTGACTTCAAAATTTGGATGTAAGGATATGTTGCTTTGGAAAGGAGGCTCTGATTTTGTTTCCACAGAAAGCCAGAGGCTATGGATTTGATCAAGATTAAGATACATCAGGTTTGACCAGCCAAGACCACCTGAAAGGTCTCCGATGACACCATGGACCAGATGATCCAACATCCAGAATGGTTTCAAGGCAACTGGCTCAGACGACATACCCTCATGGACTATTCCATAATTCTAAAATTTTCTTTGTATCCCCATAAGATACAGCGCCCCCCTCCAGCAGGAAGTAGTAAGAGAAACTACGCCCAAATTCCCAAATATACCAAGCTGACTTTGGAGATATGTAAAGGTTAAAACCTTCCTTTTTAAGAAAAGAAAAGGGGAAGTGCTGTGGGATGGTCTGTATGTCAAGTGTGTTGCTGATTGGTCAGTAAATAAATCACTGATTGGCCATTGGCTAGGCAGGAAGTATAGGCGGGACAAGGAGAAGAATTCTGGGAAGTGGAAGGCTGAGATAGAGACACTGCCAGCCGCCACCATGACAAGCCGCATGGGAAGATCCCAGTAAGCCACGAGCCATGTGGCAAGGTATAGATTAATGGAAATGGATTAATTTAAGATATAAGAACAGTTAGCAAGAAGCCTGCCACAGCCATACAGTTTGTAACTAATATAAGTCTCTGTGTTTACTTGATCGGGTCTGAGTGGCTGTGGGACTGGCGGGTGAGAGAGATTTGCCCTGACCGTGGGCCAGGCAGGAAAACTCTAGCTACACTGGGATGGGTATTAAGTTCTTGAGGAGACTAATAGACTCAGAGAATGAGGGGCAGGACATTCCAATCTCAATGAACAACATAAGAAAAGAAGTGTGTTTATTTGGGTTTAGTGATAAGTAACCAGGACCAGAGTGCTAAGTATGAGTCTTAGCAGGAGACAAATTATAGGCTGGAAGAGTGAAGATAAGCGTTTACAGGTATCTAAAAGGATCCTGAAGACCCTGGGTCCTGAAGAGGCTTGAGGAGGGCATGTTCCATGACTGGCAATACTGGATATGAAGATGTAAGCAGGAAGTATCATCAAACCCAATGAGATAGGCCATCTGATGGAAGCTTGGATACTGAAAGAAATATGAGTCCTTGACAATGCATTGACCAACAAGGAGAATGATGGGGAACCTTCACCCCAGCATCTGGTCTCTTTACTCTCTGACATTTTTCTTTTATCTTTCACTAGCTAAACTGAGCTAGCTGGCTGGTGTCCATGGAGATCAGTCATTAAGATAAATAAGATGAAGATAGGCAAAGACAGAAGATGTGCACTAACCTATATCATAGATGTGTGGGAGGAGGAAGTAGATAGGAGGTCTTTGGCAAGAATAGGAAAAGCCTGTCATGTAAAAAAGGGGCTTGTTGAATACTTTCAGGAAAGGGCATCTTGAAAAAGAATGTATGATATTCCTACACTGTTTCCCAAAGGTGAACTATGATCAAATGCTGCACAATCAAAGGACCATATAGATAATCTAGAGAGCCATGCTTGTCATTCAATGGAATAAACTGGTGTTTTCAAGACAGATTTTTCTCACATCTTTTCTATACCTCTCCCAAAACTAAGTAAAGTAATTCTGCATGTTTAAAATGCAGTTTGTCATAAAACTTTTTAAATCAGAGGTTCTTAACATGTGGGCAAGACTCCCTTACCAAACCTCTATCTCCAAAAATGTTACATTATGATTCATAACAGTAGCAAAATTACAGTTATGAAGTAGGAACAAAAATAATTTTATGATTGGCTGTCACCACAACATGAGGAACTGTATCAAAGGGTTGTAGCTTTAGGAAGGTTGAGAACCACTACCTTAAATGGAGTGTCTCTTGTTAGCATTTATAGTACTGAGCTGCTTACTCAGGCTATTAGTGTAAACTCATTGGCTCTACTGGGTTTTATTTTGTACCTTATTATATTCTAACTACATTCTAAGATGCTGTAGGCATGTCAGTGCCTTATGTACACTGTCTCATCTGCAGTACCTGAACTACCACTAGAGTTCTGGAGATGGTAATGAACCAGCTAAGACTCCTAGCAATAGTGAATTAATAGCCTAAACGAGATTGGAGTTCCAGTGGAGGGATTGGTAAGACAGCCCAGCCACACAATGTTTGACCTATGCATTTCCCCTTGTATTTAGGCTTGGCAAGGCAATGCTGTTGTAGAATATTAGTTGAGGATGTGTTACATTTGTTTATGCTGTCGAACATTTGTTTAATGATGTAAAGGTGTGTTGCATTCTTTTATGTTGCATTTTATTTAACTCTGTGAAGCTGTGTTACTTTGCCTGTCTAAAACACCTGATTGGACTAATAAAGAGCTGAATGTCCAACAGCTAGGCAAGAGAAAGAATAGGCAGGCCTGGCAGGAAGAGAGAATAAATAGGAGGAGAAATTTGGGAAGAGAAAATCAAGGAGCAAGAAAAAGAGGAGAGAGGGAGGAGGGGAGGGTATTAGGGGCCAGTTACCCAGCTACACAGCAAGCCACAGAGTAAGAAGTAAAGATATATAGAAATAGACAAAGGTAAAATCCCAGAAGCAAAAGGTAGACAGGCTAATTTAAGCTAAGAAAAGCTGGTTAGAAACAAGCTAACCTAAGGCCAGGCATTCATAAGAAGGAATAAGTTTCCGTGTATTTATTTGGGATCTGAGTGGTGGGCCCCCAAAGACCAAAGAGTAATAATAGTTAAAAAAAATAAACAACCAACAACACAATCCAGTGTAGGTAATAGGTTCTTAAGAACCAACCAAACATTGGGGACAGCTCTTCTCCTATTGTTAGGAGTCCCACAAACAGACCAAGCTACACAACTGTCACATATATGTTTCAGAATGCTTAGGTTGGTCCCATGCAAGTTCCCTGGTTGTTGGTTCAAACTCTGTGATTTCCTATGAGTCAGTTAGTTGTTTCTGTGAGTTTTCTTGTAATGTCTTTGACCCCTCTGGTTCCTACAATCCTTCTTAAATCTCTTCAGCAGAATTCCTTGAGCTCATCCTAATGTTTGGCTGTGGGTCTCTACATTTGTTTCCATCACCTACTGGATGAAGGCTCTCTGATGACAAATCATTTGTGAATGGCTGGAGTGTAGAAGAATAGTTCATCAGGACATCACTTAGTGATACTTTAAGTAAAATATTTACAGAATACTTGTTATTCACACAAAATGTTCTCAGCACCACCCTTTTTCCAGGTTTTATAAATGTAAGATACATTCCTGAGAATATAAGGAAAGTGTTTGCATTAATAAGGAGGAAGGCAGAGAGGGGAGGTAAATTTTAATAATGTATATGCTTAGACTAAACACATGTCTTGTCTGACCAATACCCAGGGCACAGTGCTCTGCCCTCTGAATATTTCCAGTCTTTGCTCTGGGAACGCACTGGGGAAAAAAATTAACCATTTACCAAAAGGAGCCAAGGAATCCAAAAGCTTTCTTGTCAAGTACAAGTAGACATTGCATTTGCATTGTACCAGAGTCAAATCTAAGGTTTGTAAAAGCTTCATGTATTACTTTATAAGAACTTCGAACTGTGGAGTAGGTTACTACCTGATAAGCCTGCCAGCAAAAATAATCACATCAATTTTACTGGTCTTGCAACCTGGTGAGTTGAAAAAAACAGTGCTTTAAACTGCACTGTTTATAATACTTCCTTGGAAATCACACTGACCCTGAGATGACTGAAAATTTGGAGTAAAAGCTTGGATGTAGCTCATAAATTGGATTTAAATGAGATGTCTAATGTGGAGCCACTTGAACATAACACAAAGAGCTTTTCCCTGAATTCAAAAGCAAAAGCAGGGAAACATGTTAGGCTACGAGAGCCAGCTGTATGTGAGAAAGTGAAAAGGAAATGTTTTGTTTTTACTGAGAGTGCTTTTACATTACTCAAGAATAGAAGAATGACCTGATGTCTGAGATGCTTCATCAATAAGGAAGTCATTAGTTGTTTACAAGAAACTTCAAAAATCATGAGGAAAACTTACTTTTTTTTTTCAGGACAGGATTTCTCCATGTAGTTTTGGTGCCTATCCTGGATCTTGCTCTGTAGACCAGGCTGGCTGTGAACTCATGAGTTCCAGAGATATCTCAGAAAGTCAGGGTTGTGTTTGCCTGTGTTATCAGGCAATAGTTGGGTCTGGGCTAGGTATTTTAATTCCTTGGCCTCTTATTCAAAAAACTGAAATAGAGGCTCACAAAGATTAAGAAAATTCCAAAGAAATGCATCCAAAACAAAGTGAATGTATGGAATAAAAAAACATGCTCAAGTGTGTAAGCGGGCAACTGAGTGAGGAGCTCTCAAGAACCCTGAAAAATGTTTGTGGTTCCTTTTAGGAAGGTTTAGGGGTAGGTGTTGTTTCTGCAGAACATATCACAGATGGTTCTATGTTTTGATTAAAAAGCTTGGATTACATAAACCTTTGTTCATTACACATGTTCTTTGCTACTAGACACCTGATTTTAGTCACTGATAGACTTTTTATAAAAGTTCCACATTTAGAGATCAGTCTAAGCCATACTCTAAGTCATGTCATATTACATAGAACAGTGGTTTTTTAGGATGTGCATTACCACAGGAGACTTCATTTTACAGCAGCTTTTGATTCTGTTAGTTAATGGTGGATGGTGGCTGCAGTCCCTGCACAGACACACAAACTGCATCATGTCAGGCACTGCTCATCCAGAACAGACCTAAGTAACTTATTCCAGGGAGTAGGAAGTGAACCACTCTATAAATTTATTGGGGTGAATTGAGACATCAGAGATCATGAGTGTATTAAAATCATGTTAGGGAAATCAGGCCTAAGAACCTATGAGACACAGAAGACCTAGGAAAGGATAGAAACCCTTTATTTAGACCCCATAGAGTGATGGGTAACTAATGTTGGTGTGGCCTGGCCCCACACCAACCTACCATATGGCACCTGGTGTGTGTGTGTGTGTGTGTGTGTGTGTGTGTGTGTGTGTGTGTGTGAAGGACTGACAAGTAGAGTATTTCTCAACTGTCCCCGGAGCTGCAGGTGGGTTCAGTGCACACTTATCACGGCCTTCTCAATTGCCTGCAAATTCACTTGTTTGTCCACCTGGACCCAAACCTCTTGTTTCCCGTTTGTGGAGGCTAGCCTTTCACCTTGCAGCAAAATAAACAGCTTCTTTCTGAAATCTTGACTTCAGCAGCTCCAGCAGCACTTCCTTTCAGTACTGGCCTCGTTCATAATCAGTACAAATTTCTTCTATGTGTATTTATGAAACCTTTTGAATTCTGCTGCAGCCTCTTTAACTTGTATTCATTCCACAAACATAATACACCCATACATATATCTAGACATAGCTCCTGTGTTCAGTATGATATCAGAGTTAATATTAAGAACCTGCCTGTGTGTTGGCTGCTATGCTAAGATAGGAAATTGATATGACAAGTTGCTGTTATGGAAGCCACTGAACCTTGTGAATTTATTGTTATTTACTAAATTCTGGTGTTATGGAAAGACAAAAATATGCTGTCTATATTTCTGATATTTTGTACACAGAACATTCCCTAAACCAGTCTAGTCCATTCTTGGTTTCAGGCTGAGTTTTGTGGCATGTTTGAATAGAAATGGGTCATTATCAAGAGTGCAGAGACGTGCCTATAGTATATGAAGGTGTGTGGACTATGCTGCTAAGGTGTCATCTTGGAAGAAGAGTGTTGTATGATCCAAACAAATGAAGTCACAGGATGTGAAGCTATTCCCTATACTTCCTGTCTCACCTAGGTATGCACAAACTTGTTTGCAACTCCTGGTGTCATGACTAGAGAAATTATACTTTAGTCTATAGACCTGATACTTTAGTCTATGGAACACTTAATAAGAACTGAAGGAGAAACATTTTTGTTGCTGCTTTTCTTCTAATAATTCAGATTGTTGTCATTTTCTGGTCATGGACCATAATCATGTATTTCTGGGCTGAATTAGTGGTATATAAGAAATCAGGGCAATGGCAGCAGAGCCTTAATAACAATGAACATCATTACTGGATACAGTCACATGAATCTGTAATCCCAGCACTCTGACAGCTGAGGCAGGAAGATCATGAGCTTAGGACCACCTGGTTGGATAGGCCTATCTAAAAAAAAAAGTCAAACAAATAAATAAGTACGAGAGGAAATAAATAACAGAGATGAAAGAAGAGGAGGAAGAGGAAAAAGAAGAGAAATGTGAACTCATTTTATCCACTGCCAACAATACTGACATGTTGCTGGATCCTAACGGCTCCCTCAGGGGAAAGGGTGAGAAGGCACAGTGTCAAAAACACAGATATTAGGAGTCAGTAGAGAGAAAACAGCAAACTCGTTTATTCAGTTATGGGGAAGGCCTTATACACCCTTCTCCCAGCACTCAAGCTGTGTCTCAATCTGGTGGCATTGTGTGTTCAGCCCTAATTGGCTGGGCATGATCAGGAACTCTGATAGTGCCTGCTGCTAGGCTCTCAGGCAGACTCCAGGTTGGCTCATAAGAAAGTACGTTATGTGCATGCCTTGGCAACTGGTTTGAGCCAATTTCCTTAACCCTATGGGCCTGTCCTACTATACTGAATCATTATCACACAACATTGATATTAGAACAAAATATGGACAAAATTGATACATGATATAAATCAATATCTAAAGAATGTATAAATATTTGGAAAGATTTGTTTATAACTGTAAACCAACTAGATGAGAATAATAGATTATTTCAAAGTTCCATTGCCATCATTTCCTCTCAGTTGAATATATTCTTTAATGACTTACATGGTAATTATTTCATACTCTGTAGAAAGCCACAAAAAAAGTAGACTCCTTTCTCCTTAGTTCTTTTTTTTCAGACAAGGAAACTGTGTTTGGAGTAGAAGCCACAGAGTCTATCCTCCTATGCAAAGATCCTATCAGGAAAGTTTGTCCTTGAGCTGTGAACATTTTGGCCTCAGAAAGGTCAGCACCACTTTCATCACCATTGCAGATGATCTCCTGTTTAGCTTTCAGTGCTGCTAATCACAAAAGATACAACTAGCAGCTTCACTGATCATTTTAAAATTGGCAGTTGCAAGCAGGTGACACATATTTCTTCTTTTATTTTGCTAAAGATCAAGTGTTCTTACTTATATATCACTCTAATAGGATGTCACTAAATTGTTTTTCTGGCAGAAGAATAATGTGAACAACATCTATACCTTCTACCCAAGGTCCCAATAATAAATAGGGTATGATTCCACCAAAGTTCTCTCTGGGGAACCAATGGTTTATTGGGCTTACTACTTACAGAGCATAGATAAGCAGTTACTGACAGGACCATGAATGACTCCAAAGCAGTATCAGTACAAATTCATCACCCACATTCATGATAACTCCACATAGCTATGTAGATGGAGGTCCCTCTCTTTAATACAAATAGTTATAATCTGCACACAGATTGCTAGAAGTGGTTGGAAACTGAAATGAGGATTCAATGGCCTCTCCCTACTGAAATAGTATTTTCTCGTTGTGATTGTCAGCCCACAAATAGCAACATGGAGACTTAGTATTAATTTTAAAAATTTGGCCTTAGGGGCCCACAAACTAGCTCTTACAACTTAATTAACCTGTTTCAATTAACCTGTGTTCTACCATGTGGCTTGGTTACCTTTCCTCTGTCCTGTATGTCTGACTTGTTCTATGTCCCACTGGGGTCTCCTGGGCACCTAGATTCATCTCTCTGACTTCCTCCTCTCTGCCCAGAAGTCCCACCTATCCTCTCTTGCCCGGCTATTGGCCATTCAGCTTTTTATTACACCAATCAGAAGATGCCTTAGGCAGAGACACATCTTTGCAGTGTAAACTAATTTCTGCAGCCACACCCTACTGTAGCCTATGAGGTAATGTCAATAGGCTACAGTATCAAAGATTATGGACTCATAAAGCAGGCAGAGCTGACATAATTGATGATGGTGGCTGACTGGATCCCTTACCACACAGAGTGATCACAGTATTCAATAGGAAGCAACCTACTAAATGAACCACACCTCTCTACTCCAACTGCTAATAAACAATAGGAGTCAAATTGCACAAGATTATAAAGCAACAATAACACACACTCACACATACACACACACACACACACACACACACACACGAGTGAGAGAGAGAGTGCTCACTTTCTATTCTCCTGCCTTTTATCTTAGGTGTTATAGACTTCTATCACTGCATTTTCTCTTTCCTTTCTGATTAAAAGAGTAGCAATACTGGTGCTTAAAAAACAAAGCAAGATTGACTTCTAAAGAGTATATTTTTCCTCTTTGCATTGTTTCTTCTGCTTTTTTAGCAAATTAAGTGTTGACCTTCAACTTCTGCCATGGTCAACCCTTGCCTGCTATATCACCTGGTTTTATTGATTGTTCCTGCCATCTTGGTGAAGAAAGACGACCTCAGAGTAAGAATTCCTAGGCAGAACTGAAACCTTCTGTAAGGATCCCATACATCATATTGTAAAGCCCTTTCTATGGGAGCTACTCAGCGAATTATTCCAGTCTCATTCCCACATTTAACACTCCCCAGAGACTGATGCAAAGCTGAAAAGAATGGAGAGAATTGCACAATGAGCTAGTTCTACCATTGTTATCTGAAGGGTATCAGGGCATAGGTAGATGTCTAAAGAGAAATAAAAGTGCCTGTAGTTTGTTGTGTTTCAGAAGTTTGGCCAAAATGAGAAACTCAGCTTTTCAAACTTAGATGAGCTGTAGACCTATTATGATAAAGAAAACAAATGCACACCCCCACACACACACATGGATATTCACTTATTTTCACTTTAATAAGGCCAGAAAAGTAACAATCATCCCTTATATCTTAAGGTAGTAGGAATAATTTAACTTTTGTATAATAAAAAAATAAAAGTATTTAAATCTGTATCTTATCAGTGGAAGAAAACAATGTAAGATATATCATTATGTTCTTGCCTTAGTGAAAATGTAAATGAATCATAATTTGACTTTTTATTGAGAATAGCATTGTTATGAACATGATTTTTTTTATATCTTTTGGGGAAGTGCTATTTTTCTCTGATTCCCCATCTCATTTGTGAGATAATGAGAATGTTAACTGAAACAAGTTCAAGATCATATAATGCTGTTAATATTTTTGCTTAATCATGTTGAAAATGCTAAAAATTTTAGGCTGGGGTATAGCCCTTGGGCTCTTGTATGGAAAAAACTCCAATTTAGAATACATTCATAGGTGAATGGAAGTAACAGGATAGCTAGGTCTGCTCTAAGTGACCTTAGAGAGTGTCTTATTCTGGGCCACAGTTTCTATAGCTATCAGAAAAGCAACCACACAGAGAGTCAATGAAATTCAGTAATGATCATTTTATTAATAATTTGTTTGGATTACTTAGCATATAATTGTGCATCTTTGGGAGGTACAGTGTGATATTTTGATACATGAATACATAATAAGCTCATCACCATTGCATGTATAGTTTCTTCTGGTGACAGCATTCACTTAGAAGGACAGAAGTACGAGCACACAGACAGAGAGGAAACTTGGACTCAGAGTCCCATGATTTTGGCTGACTCTGGGAAACAATTCTAAAGTCAAATCCAAAGTGCTTTTATAGGCAAACTTCCTCCCCATCACCCAAAACAACAGTACCTCTTCTGTCGTTTTTCTCTTGCTCTCTCCATGGCAGCCCTACTAATAGGACTCACATCTCCCTCGCTGTCTGCACCAATAAACCAGACTGCTTGTAAATGCACATCAAGTGCCCCTTTTATGCAAGGCACACTTTTAGGAGTTGACTTTTCTAGCATAGAGGGACAAAAGTGTAGTTATTCCAACTGAACTTACAGGCTCCTAAGAATGTTTGCAGGTTACTCTCCATAGACAAACAATTAGAAACACAGATGACCCTCCTAGCCATATTGAACCCTGCTCCCTCTATGATTAACAGCCCAATTAACAAGGCTGGTTTAGCACTTGTTCTAGAATTACTTACAGGTGCAAATATTCTGAAGATAATTATAAGCTGGCTCCATTTTTGCCTTGTCAGGAACAATCATAAAAATGTATTTTTAAGTTCCACTTATGGGACCATCTGGGGCACAATGTTGTTACCTCAGCTCTCATGGTATTCAGAACTAAAAACAAAGGTTTTAAAAACATACAAACCAAACATTTTTTTTTGCTTTTATTTAAAGCATATTCAGAAATTTCCTACCAATTATAATATTTGTAAGTTTGGGGTTTCTTCTCCAACTCTGCCTGTAAAAAGATGTATTTCAAATTGTATAACACCTCAGATACAGACTTCATTTCCTATTCAAACTTTTGAGTTTTGTTATTTAGTATTCATTTGGCACATAGGACTTGTAAATCACTTTACAATAATTAATTTGTTAAAGAAAAACATAGATGGATATTTTGGTATTCAGGTTATGTCATACACTGATATTTACTTCAAATATGTATAAATATATGTGTGTTGCCAAACTTTCATAAGTATGAAACTGAATTTTTTCAAACATATTCTTTGTGTACAGTTCTATCATTACTCTTCTAATTGCATCCAATAGTGATCAATAACTTCTACTTATTAATTTCCTGGTTAGGAGACATAGGCCTGAAGAAGTTTATGACCCTCCACTAAGAGATTTACATTTAGCAACACTTAATAATATTTAAGTCAACTAAATACATGAAAAATTCATTGATTTTTCGAATACAAGTTTGTTGGCTCTTCTTTCACACCTGTGAACCAGCATGCTTGATCAGTAATAATGTTCCATATCTACATGTTTCTGCCTCCTTCCTTTCTCTTGGAAACACACATAAACTTTAATTCAATTGCACTACAGACCTAAGTAATAAGGTAACAGCTTAGGACAGGAGAAAATAACTACTAGTTATGTTAGTTGGGTACTAATATATTGTGCACATGAATAATTGAGTATATATATTCATATGTCAAAAGATATGTTTCAAAAATTTAAGTATATAATACTGGTATTCACAATATCTTTAAAATAAAAACAAACAAATGGTCAACTCCCCCTAAAAGAGAAGAAAAGACTATTGAGAATCATCTATTCTCTTTTGCACTAGAAGGTACTCTGAAGGGAAGAGAAACCTGGACACCAACACAACCACAAAACCCTGGACCTACCATCTGTCTTGCCTGCAAGGTGTACTGAGGCAAGATGATACAAAACTTGTGGGAGTGGCCAACCAATGTTTGGTTTAACTTGGGACCCACGCCAGGAGTGGGAGCCCATGTCCTACACTTCCTGGATGGCCAGGAACCAGAGACTGGATAGCCCAGAGACCTAGGATAGAACTAAACATGACTGGGAAAACAAATCAATGAAGTGATTCCTGATAATATTCTGCTATACTCATAGATCAGTCCTTTGTCCAGTCATCATCAGAGAGGCTTGGGAGCGTGGACAGAGACCCGCCGACAAACATTATGCAGAGAAGGTCTATGTTGGAGGACTGTATCAGATCTTTCCCCTGGGAGACTAGAGAACCCTAAGGAAGAGTCAGAGAAAAGGCTGAAGGTGTCAGAGGGAATGGAGGACACTAGGAGAACACTGGACCACTAAATCAACTAAGGGGCTCATAGGGGCTCGCACAGACTGAAGCGGCAAGCATGGGTCTTGCATAGGTCAGCACCAAGGTCCTCTGTTTATTGGTTATGACTGCTAGTTTGGTGGTTTTGTGGGGACTCCTAAAAGTGGGAATGGGTGTGTCTCTGACTCTTTTGCTTGTTCTTGGGACTCTTTCTCTCCCATTGGGCAACCCAATGGGAGAGAAATGGCAACCTGTCCAACCTTAAAGGCTTTGACCCTGACTTCTTGCATCTTGTTTTGTCTTGTTTGGTTATCCTCTCCTGGAGGTCTGCTATTCTGAAGAGGAAACTAAGCAAGAGTAGATCTGGGGGAGAGGGAAGGTGGGGGTAGCTATGAGGAGTGGAGGGAGGAGAAAATGTGGTTGGGATGAATTTTATGAGAGAAGAATCTATTTTCAATAATTAAAAAAATGTAATAACACCAGGAATAAAAAATCAAATATTCATAAACTATCTAGAAAATTCTAAGTAAAAACTGAATGGTACTTTTTAACAATCAAATGGAATATTTAGAGAAGATATTCAAAGTACATGAAAACCCTGGGTGGATGAATTAAAGAGCAGCATTGAGATATTTGATCTCTAAGTTTTGTGTGCTTTCTTCTACCTAAGGGCCAGGTTTCTTTAGGAGAGACTTGAAACATGTCACCAAGGATGTGGTCATTCTTGTCTCACTTAATTTATAAAAACTAAATAAAATTCAGAAAGTGTATTAGTTACTTTTCTGTTGCTGTAACAAAACATCACAACCAAGACAGTTTGTACAAGAAACAGTTTACTTTGGCGTCCTGTTCCAGAGGGTTGGAGTCACAATGATAGAACAGCATGGCAGCAGGCACAGGAAGCTAAGAGCTCACTTTTTGACCCATAAGCACAAAGCAGAGCAAGGGTATGAACTGGGAATGGGACAAGGCTTTTAATCTCAAAGCTCACTTCCAGTAATTTATCTCATCAGCAAGAAAGTTACTCTTGAATCTCCCCAAACAATGCCACCAATTGGAAACTAAGTGTTCAAATGCTTGAGACTTTGAGGGACATTTTTTATTCAAACATTACAAAAAGAATTTAAGTTTAAAACAAGCCTACAATCCATATGTACCAAAAATGTATAGAAAAAAGTACTGAGATTTTAGTAATATATGAATTCTCTTTTAGAAAAATTAGCCCTTCATTAATTTACACACTTAATATATAATCAATATTGTGAAACCAAAAGTAAATTAAAAATCATATTTAGAGGCAACAAAGTTAAACACATTTACTACTGTCAACCTGAGTTCTGTTCATGAGACTCATGTCTGGAAGAAAGGAACAGATGCCCAAAAACTGTCCTCAGACTTTTATATGCACTCTATGGAATTCAGGCAAGCACACACGATAAACAAATAAATTAATAAATGTAAATTTAAAACCAAATTTTAAAAGTACTTTTTAGGAAAAAATTCACACAATTCAACAATGAACTTTTAATCATATGAAAGTAATGTGTGGTATTTTTGTAACACATTTTCTACTATAACATTAATTTAGGCAAGCACTGTAGTATTTCATAGAAAAAGACCTACTTTTTTTCTGTTTTAAAGTTTAAAATATCTGATAAGTATACCCATTCAGATGAATGCATTTTAAAAGTATTATTAATATTTTAAAATTCGGTTTACTAATTACTCATCATCAGAATTCATAGTTTTATAAAACCTTTGCTAATGAAGAACTGCACACTCTTCAAACACCAATTTTAATCAAGTGCCACATAATTATGTAAATATACCCAGTTCACTTAAAAATAAATTAGCATTGTGACAGGATGAAAGCATATTATTAAATGGCTACTCTGCCTTTTATTGCTGGAATAGGTACACACAGAATCTCCAATGCTTATTCATAATTATATTCACATGTGAAAATTACTAAGTCTGTTTCTTCTACCCAGTCTTTGATATCATTACAATTTTTGTAAAGATTTTCATATTTTAATACTGATCTTCAAGCATCAGTCCTAGGATTCTGGTTCATTAAATCAGAAGTGAGGCCAAGATGTGCAAGAAGGGACAAGAACTCCTGATCCAGAAGTGACTTTTCTACACTAACTGCCATTTAACCCCGACAAATGTCACCGTTAATAATAAAATATTAGAATAAATTGGAATTGAAATCATAGACAATTTTAATAACTACTCTTATTTAACATAATAAAGAAATAAAAGGGAAATTAGATGTGAGATGAGACTTTTGCAAATTAGTAACAGTGTGTGTTCTGCAGGTGTTATTAACTAACACCCTAGGGGATCCCAGAGCATCACCTAGGAAGTCTGTGTAATAATAGGAGAACTTAATTTCCTTAGCATATGCTTGGTTGGCTTGCATTTATGTGCTCCTTTTATTTATTTATTTTTTTGCAATTATAATAAAATTGCATCACTTTATCTTCCCCATCCTCCCTCCAAACTCAACAATTTACCATTCTTTGCTCTCTTTTAAATTCATAGCTTTTTTTGTTAATTGTTATTACATGCATATGTGAATGTGTATATACATATATACTCCTAAATATAACCTGCTCTGTCTACGTAATGTTTCTTGTATGTATGTTTTCAGGGCCAATCATTTGTTACCGGATAACCAATTGGTGTGTTCAGAAGACTGTTTCTCCTGTTCTCAGCATGCCTTAGTTGCCTGTAGTGCTTTGTATAAGCTTGAGGCCTTTTAGGCTTTTCCCCATCAACTTTGGCACATTCATTGTTGTACTTGTTCAGCTCACGGTTAAGCAGTCATGATGGTGAGACTTTATGGGTGTAGCTTCTGATATTACTAAGAGACAAAATCCCACGCGTTCCCTGATCCCCTGGGTCCTACGATCTTTCTGCCCCTCTTCTGCAATCTTTTCCAATGTGGGAGTATTCTGTTTAGATGGTTGTTAGGGACAATGAGGTTAGAATCCTGTACTATCTTCCAAAGAAGCAGTCTTTAGTTTCCAGCATCCATATGATGAGTCTCACAATCACCTGTAACTCTAGCTCCAGGGGACCCTGTGCCTTCTTTTGGCCACTAGAGACATTTCACTCATGTTTCACCCCAAATAGACACTACATATATAAATAATTTAAATATAATAAATAAATAAATCTCTAAATAAAATGGTGACTTCATTTTTCCCTCTTTGAATTCCCCATACTCTGTGTACATTGTCATTTTTGTTTTTGTTGTTGTTTGTACTTGGTAGGTATTCCATCTTTTTTGTGGCTGGTTTACTTCTTAAAGTTTATTTAATTAACATATTTTTTCATTTATTTTACATACCAACCACAGTTTCCCTTTCCTTCTTTCTTCCCGTTCCCTCCCCTCATTGGGCAGGCTGGGAATTCCATCTTAACCACAAAGAAAAATAGAATGATGGACTCAGAAGCAAGTTTTCTGTTCTATTGTGGGTACCCAGAGCTACAAGATTATACTTAAATGTACGTAATTGTAGATTATCATCAAAATACAACACCAAATGAAAGTGTTTTGCTTTGAAAGAAAATCCACAAACTATCTGGGTACACAGAGTGTGAGACATACAGTTAGAGACCAATATAACATAAATGTTGATTGTTATGAAAATATTCCAACATAAAATTGAATCCAACAACACTTTCTAATAATTACTTTTTTTTTTTTTTTGATTTTTCGAGACAGGGTTTCTCTGTGTAGCTTTGCGCCTTTCCTAGAACTCGCTTTGGAGACCAGGCTGGCCTCGAACTCACAGAGATCCGCCTGCCTCTGCCTCCCGAGTGCTGGAATTAAAGGTGTGCACCACCACCGCCTGGCTATAATTACTTATTATAAGTAGGATTTTATCAGGAATATGGTTCACCCTTATGCAAACTACTATTATGATTCCAGCACAATGATGAGAGAAAAGCAAATGACAACCCAAATAGTTACAAGTATCCTGGTGAAAATCACCCATTCTTAGTAAAGATGGAGTAGAAAACCTACATTATTTTAAAAAGGTGTTTCTTCATAAAACCAAAGAAAATATTATGTTTGGTCATATAAAATAAGATTTTAGGAAATAAGTAAGATATTCAGGCTCTATAAATGATACCATCACCTTAGGTAGTCTACAAACTTTAATATTCAGTGTAACAATAAAAAGTTTAGTTTAATAAGTTAGCCACTTACAAAGATAACACATGAGCACTAATAGTCATGCTCATGCTCCTGACAAGAACACAATGGAAATCGTGAGGAAAAAAAAGTTCTTATTGATAATAAAAACAAGAGCTATGAAACGACTAGACAACAGGACATTTCAGAAAAATTCAAGGACTTGGGGCTGAAGTAGTTACTCAGTGGTTATAGCAGAGGTCCCAAATTAAGTTACCAGCACCCAAGTCCACTGGCTCACAATCTACTTACTGTAACTCCACCTCCAAGGATATCTGACACTTCTGGCTTCTTCTGGAATCTACATGCACAAGTGAACACAAAGACACAGGCATGCGCGCAGACACGCGTGCGCGCGCGCGCGCGCGCGCGCGCGCGCGCGCGCACACACACACACACACACACAAAAATTATAATAAATCTTAAAAATTCAAGGATATATATATTCAATAAAATATAATCATTAATCATGTCCTCCAACAAATAGAAAATCATTGGGTTTAGGTTTAGTCAATTGCCCTAGCTGAATATAAAACCTGGAAAATTCATTAAAAAATTATTTTCAAAAATTGGAGAGCATAGCACAGAGCAGAAATGTCCAAAGAAAAAAACATTCAATAAAGTAAAATTAATAATTGCCTCCAGCTTAAGCCAGGAAGGGGAAACAGGTGAAAGCAATTGATCCAGAGTTCAGTATGGATAGTGGATTTCCTAGGACATCAGTAGATGTAGATTCATAAGGAAGAATTCCAGGCAAAAGATGATGAACATGGACCTCCAATAGTGTAGCCAGTCATCTCTGCACTTTTTCCCATCATGATCTCGACATCCCTCGCCTGCAGAATCCCTCCTCTTTTTCATCAATTGGATTCCCAGAGCTGAGCCTGGTGCCTGGCTGTGGATCTCTGCATCTGCCTCCATCAGTCACTGGACAAAGGCTCTATGATGATAGTTAGGGTATTTGCTAGACCAGTCAGCAGAATAGACCAGTCCAGGCACCCTCTGGACCACTGCCAGCAGACCAAGGTGGTGTCTTCCTTGTGGGTTCCTAAAAGCCTCCCCAGCACCCTGCCTCTTCCTTTTCCCATGATGTCCTCATCTGTCATGGTATGTCCCTCCCTGCCCTCCCACTCTGTCCCTGTTCCAGCTCTACCCTCCCATTTCCCAATGTTCTCATTCCCCACTCCTTGCCCTCTGCCACCTCACACACACCCAGTCCACTCATGTAGATCGCATCCACTTCTCCTTCTCTGGGTCATCCGTGTGTCCCTCCTAGGGTCTTTCCCTGTTAGCTAGCCTCTCCGGAGCTGTGGGTTGCAGTCTGGCCATCCCTTCCCTCACATCTAGTATCCACTTATGAGGGAGTAAATACTATGTTTGTCCTTCTGAGTCTGGGTTACCTCACTCAGGATGATATTTTCTAGTTCCATCCATTTGACTGCAAATTTCATATCATTGTTTTTTACTGCTGAGTAGTATTCCATTGTGTATATGTGCCACATTTTCTTTATCCATTCTTCAGTTGAGGGGCATCTAGGTTGTTTCCAGGTTCTTGCTATTATGAATAATGCTGCTATGAACATAGTTGAGCATGTGTCCTTGTGGTAAAATTGAGCATTCCTTGGGTATATGCCCAAGAGTGGTATAACTGGGTCTTGAGGAAGACTTGTTCCCAGTTTTCTGAGAAACCACCATACTGATTTCCAGAGTAGCTGAATAAGTTTGCATTCCCACCAACAGTGGAGGAGTGTTCCCCTTGCTCCACATCCTCTCCAACATAAGCTGTCTTCAGCGTTTTTGATCTTAGCCATTCTGACAGGTGTAAGATGGTATCTCAGAGTTGTTTTGATTTGCATTTCCCTGATGACTACGGATGTTGAGCAATTCTTTAAATGTCTTTCAGCCATTTGAGATTCTTCTGTTGAGAATTCTCTGTTAAGCTCTGTAGCCCATTTTTTAATTGGATTGTTCAGTATTTTGAAGTCTAGATTTTGAATTTTGAATTCTTTATATATTTTGGATATCAGCCCTCTGTCAGATGTGGGGTTGGTGAAGATCTTTGTGGCAGTGAAGCCCCCAGGGGACTGGACTAGGCCATCTGGATACAAAAGACGGTTGTTTGGCTCGAACTGTTTGGGGAACACCCAGGTGGGGGAATCAGGATCCATCCCTGGTGCATGGGCAGGCTTTTGGGAATCCGGTGCCTGTGGTGTGGCACCTTGTGCAGCCTTGGTACAGCGGGAAGGGGCTTGGACCTACCTAGGCTCAGTGTGCCAGGCTCTGCTGACTCCCCATGGGAGACCTTGATTTGGGGGATGTGGGGTTCCTTGGGAGGGAGGGCTGGGTGATGGGAGGTGGGAAGAGGTGGGATCTGTAGGTTGTATGTAGAGTAAGTAGGAAATTTCTTAATAAAGAAAAAAATAAAAATAAAAAAAGATGATGAATGGAAGGCAGTGTCCTAAAGCAATGCAGAGGCCCACTCCTCCAGTTTCAGCTCTTCAGAACATACCTATAAGGCAGAGCCACTCAATGCTGAGTAACAATCACCAAAGAGAAGGCACTCCATATAGGACAAGAGATAATTGACATCAGAGACATGCAGAGCAGGAGACCTCTAATAGTGCATGAAGGATGAAGTGTGAGAATACTTAGGACAGTAGCCACATGAAGGATGAAAACAGCTCTTGATTAGTCTCTTCATCCTGAGCAAAACAGCAAACCCAAAAGCAGCAAACTTTCTATAAATTACTCAGCTGTTTTCTCATTCTCACTGGAAACATTGTAAGCTCACCCAAATCAGATTTTAAAAACTATTAACCATCTTAAGCAAAACATATCTTACTGGTTCTTTGACTAGCAACACCAAGTGGCCCATTGTATCCATATTATGAGATCTGGAACATGCTGGGATGGAAATTTGATTGCTCATTTGATGTACAAAGTCCCCTACACTAGTAGTGGAAGCATGCCCAGTCGATTGATGTCTCTAGCTCTATACTCAGCAATAGATGAGCAAGGTTTTCTGACATGCCCTTCCATCTCAACCAAGCAGCCAAGGGAACATTGGAAGACCTGTTATTGTGTAGATTATGGCAAGAGTCACCGAATGTAAGCTAAAGAAGGCAACCTGAAGGAATGTCTCCAGGAAGAGGCCTCTTTGCTATAAGTCAAACATCTCCCACCATCCCTCTGGTGTTTATGGGCCCACAGAAATAGGTTTCACCAATATAGTCACAATAAGCAGGAACTGGGCAGAAGCCTAGTGGAACTAGGTAAATAAAACAGAAAAAAATGCAATATTCTGTAAACATATTGCTATTTAAACTATAAATCATACAGGTAGGCCATGAGCTACCTGCTATAAAGCCAATTTAATAGAGTTTCTACAAAATTAAAAGAATTCAATATGATCCCAAATCTTCTAAAACAAAATACCAATTGTCCAACATATATTTGAAAGTCACTCATCATAACTACAATGTGACTAAGAAAAGCATGATTTATATCCACAGTAGAAATATTTTAAATGTCTATATAGAATACTATGAAATTTCTCAAATATGAAGCATAATTATATCATTATACATTCAGTGAATCAAAAATAAATAAGTAATTATGTTTTAAACAGAATAAAACTGAAAATACTACATACCCAAGTTGATGGCATGCCTTTAAACAGTATTCACAACAGCGTTTTTAGCCCTCAGTGCCTACAGCATACAAGAAGAGCCAAGCATAGAATTTCCACTTTGTAGAGGTAGTAAAGAAGGGAAAATAAATCCCAGTGCAAGAAAAGAAAGATTTCTGGAGATCAAAGTAATAATAAGTGAGATAGAATACATAAAAATAGAAAAATTATAAACACTAAAAGCTAGCTTTTGGAGAAAAATTCAATATAATTGATAAATATTTAATCCAGAAGGGTGTGAAGGACAGTACAGGATTATGAGTGTTAGACACATGGATTTATGTATGTATAGTCTGAATTATAAGTAATATGTTTTGTTGTATCATATTTCAAAACATGGTCTTCAGCAACAGAGCTTTATCATCAAATGTTGAGTTATACTTGCCTCTACAGCTCATTTATCTCAGAAACTATATAATATCCCAGTGTATACATATTTAAAATGTGAACATCCACTCTCTTGTGGTTATTTTCAATTAAAAAAATAATTACTAGTAGCAATGCTCCAAGTATTTCTATATAAGTTTTTGTTAGCCTAAGTGTTAGATTTCTCACTGGAGAACACAGCCCAGATTGGAACTGATAGCTTTTTGGTTAAGCATATCTTTAACTTTATGAAAGATTCCCTTAAATGCTTTAAAATCACTTCACTATGAGATACCATCATGAGCTGTGTGTACGAGGCTACACTGGCCTCATCAATATTTACATATTATATTATCAGATTTAAAACTTTGGTAGTTTGACAGGTGTGAAAATCTTTGTCTCTAAGGATTTAATTTGTATTTATTTTGATAAGTAGAGAAGATATTTTCATATATTTGTTGGTTGTGCTAACACTTCTGTGAAATACATATTAATATTTGTTATTAATATGTTAATATAAACACCTTTGCCTAATCAGTGAAATCTTAAAAACTAATTTGTAATTTTTGTCACAAATATGATTTTAATGTGCAAACAACATCAATCCTTTCCTTGTGGTTCATTTTGTGTGTATGTTATCAAAACAATTTCTCATCTATAATGTAAATATGCAAATGCACAATATTGATAATAACTCACATCAGCTAAAATAATACTAGGGAAAAATAACAAAAGCTACAAGAATCATAGTTCAAGCCTGAAACCCCAACACTGTAGGATGAAATAACATTGTAAATTGGAGGACAGCCTAGGCAACATAGTGAGTATGAAGCTATCTTGAGCTATATAACCTGATCTTGTCTTTAATATGCAAATATAAATAAATAAGTACAATAAAATTAAAAGAAGACCTATTATATAAAAGTAAGAATGAATAGAACATGGAATTTTTTGAAAATTAAAACACATTTATTATTGGTCAATATTATTATTATTATTATTATTATTATTATTATTATTATTATTGAGAGAACCAAAAAATGTTGCCACAAAGTATGATTCTCTAATATCTGACATGGATATGACACAATTCAATAGTGATTAAGCTTTATAAAAATGTTTTCAGAATAATTTATATCCATAGGCTAAGATAGTAATAATCATAATGGTTACTTATCCTAAACTTCATGCTTTATAGAAAACTTAATTCAAATGCATTATAGAATTAAATGCAAATTTGTTGTTTTCAGCAGAAAATAGGAGAAAATCTTCAAGATGCAAATTTTATTGAGGGAATCTTAGATCTGACACTAAAATTCAATCCATAAAATGAAAACTAGATAACTTGAACTAAAAGCAAATAGTAAAACTATTACTTTGTAAAAAGTCACATTAATAAGATCAAAGTGGGCCTGAGGAGATGGCTAAGTGGATAAATCCGTTAATTAACAAGTGTGAGGACTAAGTTAAGATCTCTGTACTCATGGAAATACATGTGGCCATGATGGCCTTGCTTGTAATACCAGCATGTGGTAGATAGTCCTGTGATCCATGGAGCAAGCTAGCCCAGTTGAAGGCTCTAGGCTCAAGTGAAAAAGGTTGTCTTAATATGTGAAGTAAACAGTGATCAAGGAAGACAGTCAGTGTCAACCATTGGTCTCCACATGCATAAGTTCACATAAATAAACTACAGTCCATTTAACATGCAATACTGTATGATTAAGCATTAACATCTAACACTACTCATCAATAAAAAGAAATGGACACTTCAAACACATTTGTGCATATTTTAAAGTATTTTGGTAAAAAAAATGGCATTTTCAGGAGAACACATACTGCTTAATTCCACTTAAATACAATCTGAAAACTGAAAAAAATAAATACAGTCATTGGAAAAAAGGGTGCTGATTGCCAGGCATAAAATACGATTACGAAGAAGTGCATGAGAAATATCTTTATGATCATAAAATATATCTTGATTGCACAGTGATTATACAAATAACCACATGTGACAAAATAGCATGCACATTTCCAATGTCAAATTCACCGTTTTGATGTCATACTATAATTATGGAAGGGGTAATCACTAGGGGAAATTGGGTGAAATATAACTGGTCTTCTCTAAACTATCTTTAAACTTCTTGTGAGTCCATAATTATTTCAAGGTAAGCCTTAAAAACTCAAACAATGCTACTCTTTCCACACAGTATTAAGTTAGGAACTTTAGAACAAGTCCAGTTATTAGTTATTTTTAATCCAGTGAGCCCATTTATCTTTAAATTGTGCTATAATAAATAGTGAAGAAAGATATTCATAGTGTCAGAAGCCTGGGGGAAGGGACACTGGGAGAAGATGGTCATCCACTCCTTTTGAATCTAAGCTAGAATTTGTTGTGCAAAGTGAATAAAACAACAGGTTTCACTGCACACTCTGGACTATCTGTTAGCACTTGCTGCTTCTGTCTCAGACAGACACATACATAGTTGAATCTATACATGCCTCATGCATACTGTTTATGACCTCATATTACAACACTAGTCAATCATTGCCTCTTGTCTAATACCAATCCCTTCCCATTTCCTATGTGACTCTAGAGAACAGTGTGTAGCAACTCTGATGTACATCCTGAGAGCCATTACTCTTGATTTTGATAGTGCAGTTATAGATAGTGTCCAAATTATGACAAAATAATAAAATCAATACTTATGTGTAGTCTTTGTAATTAGGAAAAGTAACTGATACTTAAGGCATCTTTAAGGTATCTTTATACTGCGCTATTTTGCATTCTTACCTCCAGTAGAAAAGAGTTTAAGTTTCTCTATGTCCTAACATCCTGGAGAATATCTTTAATATACAGTATCTGCTCTAGCAGAAATAAGTTAATGTCATATTGTAGTTTTCATTTTATTTCTCCATAGATTAATAATATTTGTGGAAATGCTTATAATGAAAATACCTCTTACATTCTAATAGACTGGGACATTTTCTGGGCCTCACAGCCAATATTAATAATACACATTGAGCTCACTTAAAACTTAAGATTGCTAGCCTGCTATATATTCAGCCTATTCATTTGAACTACCTTTAAGAGACTAATGTAACAACCAACATTACCTGCCTTGGCTTTTCCATGTAATTACCTTTTACAACCTTAGCTAGTGCATAGCTTTAATCTTAAATTATCAACTTTTTCATATCTTTGACAAATAAGTAATGCATGTGTTTTCATATGTGTGTTATGGTTTTCTAAAAAGCAGCAAATATAGGTTAAAAACCATGCAATAAAATTATATATAATTTATATATAATACAAAAATTGTAGTATATAATATGTAAATAATAATAAATATTTTATATATAATAAAAGCATACAAATGTTGAATACACCATATGGCTATTTCTTGATAAACAATGATGTTTATAATATTGTTTATTATCTGGACCAGTTGGACTCAGTGACAGAATTCCTTGTAAAACTGTTAAAAGATTTCTTTAAACTATCCCTTGTTTATTCCCCTTGTAATGTTTTCTATGATGTTCAATAAAAGAAAGAGCAAAGCCCTCTGTCAAAGACACCAACACACGGAAACTCACACAGGTGGGCAAATTCATAGGACAGCGTTCTTGCAGGCACAGATTTAGACTCATACAACAGATAGACATGGACAATGAAGAAAACAGAGAGAGTGAAAGAGTGAA
The DNA here is from genome assembly GCF_949786415.1 of Peromyscus eremicus. NCBI lineage: Eukaryota > Metazoa > Chordata > Mammalia > Rodentia > Cricetidae > Peromyscus > Peromyscus eremicus. Next base: position 13,179,152 of record NC_081416.1, read on the forward strand.
TTCAAATCAAGGCTTACTCTTAGTTAAACGACACCAAGGGGAAGTGCTTTTATTTCTGTCCTTAGTGAGACACCAACACATTATTGGTGACTCCAAGTTTATTTTTAATTCATTCAAACTGACCACAGGTGTTCATCATATTTTCATATATCTGGTGGCCATTTACAAATAAGTTTTTTGGAGAAAGTTCATTCATTTCCTTTATTGTTTTAAATAGGATCATATGAATTTGTTACTATTGAGTTGTGGAATTTCCTAATATACTATGGAAGTTAACTTCATATCAGATATATGATTTCAACAGTTTCCCTCATTCCACAGTCTATTCCTTTTCCTGAATGTTGCCTTGTCTTGAAGAAGCTTCTTAGTTTGACGTCACTTTCCTGTATTTGCTCTTGTTCCTTGTGCTTTGGGTGACATACAAAGAAAACTCATTGCCAAGACCAATGTCAATAAATTTTTCATAAAAGTTTCCCTTTGGAGATTTTACCATTTCAGGCCTTATGTTTAAATCTTTATTCAACTCTGAAGTTATCTTTGTACAATATAAGAGAAGGGTCCAGTATTTCCCTATTTTTTAACCTTGACATACAATTTTCCAATTCCATACATTGTATATTCCTAGGACTTTTGTAGAAGGTCAGTAGTTTAATGTGTGTAAGAATTTAACTTGGGTTCTCCATTACTTTGAACATCTTAAAATGTTGCAGAATCTCTTTTGTTAATTCATTTTATATATATTATATATGTGTAGTTCATACACATATATTTCATCAAATAATTTATTTTTGTTTACCAGGATATTTACCATTTAAAAATTTCCATACAATATATTTTATTGTATCCTCCAAACTCCTTCCAGAACCTGACTGACCCCTTCCTAACCATCCAACTTCATATTAAAAAAAAAAAAAACTCACCAAAACAAATATAAAAGTATATAAGAAATATGAAGTCTTTTTTCTATTGGCCAACTACTCTAAGCATGAGGCCTGCCTTTACCTATGGTTGATATATCCAGTGTATCTCATTGGAGAAAACTGATTTTTCCCTCTCCTGTATCACAAATCTTAATTAATCCTAATAAAAACCCAGAGTCGGGGTAAAAGCTGAAAGATCAGAGAAGCAGAACAGCCAGCCATTAGAAAAACTTCTTACTTCTAGCAATCCTCAGACTGAAAGGGCCAAGCTCCTGTTTCTACCCTGCCTTATCACTTCCTCTCTCTGCCCACCCATATCACTTCCTGTTTTCTTCTCCCAAGTGCTGGGATCAAAGGCTTAAGATCCCAAGTGCTGGGATTAAAGGTGTGCCACCACTGCCTGGCCTCTAGTAGCTAGCTCTGCACTTTGATCTCCATGCAAGCTTTATTTGTTAGAGCACACACAAAGTATTTCCCCTTTTTTTGTCTATAACAAAAAAAGAACATTATGACTAATATAATGAAAAATATATACAATAAGTACAATAATTGTATATAGTATATACAGGCAATAAATACATCAACAATATCTAGTCCATTAACAATTAACAAATTCAGAGAAAATACTCCATATCTATCCTATCTTGGCAAGTCCAAAAGCTTGTACCTAATTCACTTTCTGTTCTAACTTGCATTACCAGAATTGTCTTTTAATGTCTCTCAACCTTATACATTTTACATTTCTTTAGTGAATTTCTTTTCTGAATCTGGTAGCAAGGAGAACTACAACTACAAACTCTTCAACTCTATCAGAGACCAGAGAAGGAAATAATATTACCTGAGTAAGTAGGAAGTGTAAGCAAGCAACTTCTAAAATATGTGAGAAATGACAGAAACAGCTGGCTGCCTGGACAGTCACCCGAGGTTCCGCTGTAATGTTGGGGCATCTATCTTCAGCCTACAGGCCTAGCATATCTGCCAGACTTATCTGTGAAGCAGGATTTTCTGAAGGGATGTCCTACCTTGTCTTGGCAAAGTTTGGCAGTCCTTTCTTTCATGTCTGGTTTTCCCATTTATACAGCATACTGTTAGCAGTCAAGGCAAGTTGCCCAGTGGCTAATTTTTGCGATCGCTTGGCTCGGCCTGGGAGGAGGGGACTGGACCTACCTGGACTGAGTCTACCAGGTTGATCTCAGTCCGTGGGGGAGGCTTTGCCCTGGAGGAGGTGGGAATGGGGGGTGGGCTGGAGGGAAGCTGAGGGGGGCAGGAGGGGGGAGAACAAGGGAATCTGTGGCTGATATGTAGAACTGAGTTGTATTGCAAAATAAAAATAAAAATTAAAAAAAATTCCATTAAAAAAAAGAAAACTCAGGAGAAAACATAAAAAAAAAAAGTAAACTACATAAGGAGTTTCTTCGAAGCCCATCATCTTCTCTGAAGTGGATTGGTACTGCCAGAAGCACACATGTCTCGTTGTCATATAAAAAGAACTTGTGTTACTAAAACATCTTAAATGCCATATTCTATAGACCTCTGATGTGTCTGAAGACAACCTGTCTATCTAAAATATATCTCTGTTTGACCTTGAAAACATACCTAATATGACTACAAGTTCAATTGTAATAGGTGATTAACTACTAACATGCATTTCTTTGTTATCCTAAATAGTTGGTAATAATGACTTTCAAGGACTAGAAATTTACATTACATTGTTAAATGAGATCTATAGGTACAGTACCTTGAAAAAGTTAAAAATGTATGCATAGTATGTTCTAACAAAAATATCTTAACTTTGTATCAATATACAAAGATTCATATCAATGCAAAATATTTAAAATAAGTAGATGCTTTTTTGGTTTAAAAGTAGATTTAATAATCTATCTTTTTATCCTATTTCTATATCCCCCTGTTTCTTTGCAGAGTAGATTCAATAATCTACCTTTATATCCTATCATATCTATATCCTTTTTTTTCTTTTCAGAGTAGATTTAATAATCTACCCTTTTATCCTATCATCCATATCTTCCTTTTTTCTTTCTTTTTTTCAAAGCAAGAACCCTGAATCTAATCTCTTTTGTTCAGCTTTTTTTTTAACCATTACCAATAACAACTTGTAACCAACTACCCTAAACAATGACAAATATCCATAACCTATTGAATAATCAAAAGCCATCCACCCCACCTTTTGGGAATGTAAGTGTCATATTCTTAAATTTACTTCCTGCTGTCTGGGGGCAATGGCATCTTTAGGGGATCCTGAAAAGAAAAATTTGGGTTACTTGTCAAGTCCTGGGGGAGGTAGTTGTATCATTTTTTGTCCAGTCTCTGCATAATGGGAAAGCGTAGGGCTTGTCTCAAGTCCTGGCTAGAGTAGTCTGTGAGGCTGGATCATCTCAGCTAGCCACCTCGAAATTGTCCTGAGCAGTTTGTAGTCCAAAGCTGATCTTTAGTGAGTGGTGTTTTACAGCTTAGTAGTGTTATCATACTCGGGGTGGAATGGTCATTGTGGGCCCCCATCATCCCGGAGATTTCAGAGTTCACTTTTAGGCTGTTTGGCATGTTCATGGTTCATTGCAGAAAACTTAAACATATGCAGCAGATCTCAAAGAAGTTAAAGGATCAATATTTGTTATGTGCATCCAGAGTACAAAAACTTAGTTCCTAGTTACCTGATAGAGACTCAAACCTGAAATCATTTACAGGAAGCTAGATAAAGCCTTTTTCTAGAATTAGTTAGTATTCTGTATCACCACTAATATCATGACAAAAAGTTTAAATATATTGATCTCAAAAATTTTGAGATAATATTCATACCTTATGAAAAAATTTTAAAGAGTCAAACTAAAACCAAAAGATTACGAAATTAGTGGCAATACACTCTACTCTCCAAAAAGGTATCAAATTCAAAGAACAAATTTTGTTTCTGATTTTTTTTAAGGATAGCCATATAGAGCTGTTCTGTGAAGACAGCAGGCCAGTGTGTTAAAAGCAAAAAAAGGTGAGCGAAGGGCTCTTTGAATCTGCACTGACCACTTGCCCAAGAGGTTGTGTTTCACTTCTGGGAAATGAAGTTAGTGGTGTCTCCTCTTCCTAATACCCACCGATGTAATAAATCTTAGATAAGATCATGTAAGTATTGTGTGGTGCTGGAGAACACCAACCTGGGAGAGGTACTGAGGGAGAGGAAATTTATCTCCAAACACTTCTGTAGCTGTCTCTATTCAGTCATTGGCCAAAATAAAAGGACATCTCAGTAGCTGCTTCAAGGTGCCATGCCCACTTTCTGAATACTGTTCATAGATACTTCTTTGTTCACTTATACAAAACAAATAGTTACCTCCTTGTGTAACAAACATTTAGGTATACTTTGGCTAGGTGGGTTATGTGGTTCTTGGGTCCTTGAAAGGAGATCTTGAATCCAACTCCATCTTCTATTTCTGGACATAGTTTTTTTTGTTGTTGTTGTTTTATTTACATAATTTAAAACTTTAAATCAAGTTTCACAAAATCCATTTTTTTTACACATGGCCCTATCTATAAATACAGGAATCCTTTCATGACCAGTTTTTGCTTTCTATGTCTTCCTTGAAGAAACTTATCAAGTTCCTCATTGTTCACCTACTTTATTTTTTGCAAAAGTCAGAGAATCTTGGGGCAAGGCTAACAAAATTATCTTACATTGGATTATGCACACATGAGCTTGTGGGTGAAGAATAGAAACAGGATCTGTTTATCCATAAACTATTACACACCAGCTACTTCTGTACATGTCAACTAACTTGTTTCATTTCAATAAAAGTATTTTGAAGAAGTTGAGGGTGAAGGCCAATGAAGTTCAAGAATCCTTATACCCATTCTTTGCCCTGAATCAGGCTGACTGAAGGGCCATGTTTAAATAAACACTGTAGTTGAAGAATGTGGCATTGTGTTGAGGCTAAGAGAAGCTTTATCATTCTTCCTCGGAGTCAAAAACAACCAGACCTGCAGTGCAATATCAACTCTGCTTAACCCCTCACTCTCAGAGTTGCTGAAAGGAAACAACTAGAACGTTCTGGCCTTAACCTTCCCAGGGATTTACGCATACACTTAGTGACCTCAGTGAGATGATGTAGAGCCTTCCTAATAAGAAGCATTCACTGACAGCATGGTTCCATTAGGTAAACACTCACACTCTCCAATGGAGAAAAAGGTGAAGAGTGCCTGAAGAGATGGCTTCAGTTCTTTCCCTCCCTGGGTGAGGGAAAAGGACTGAGAGACACTGCTCCCTCTGTCTGTGAACAGATGAGGACTGAAGGGATATGAAAGGAGGAACAACATGTTGTTTATTGAAAATGTGACCAATTTCTGCAAGGCAGGGAGTGGAGAAAGTGCCCAGTTGCATTCACATCATTTAATCTTTCAAATAACCTCCAAAAAGGATGGTTGAGCTACCATTGAAGAAATTGTGCTTTAGAGACATGAAGTATTGCTACCTGTTGGATGTTTAATTTTGTGCAAGATCAGAATGAGTCCAAACCACAGACTCCATTTACCACAAAGCATGAACTCTAAGAATTCATGCATCCTACCCAAGCATACTCAGCTATGATGTATAGCGTCATCCATGTGGTTCCTATCCATGGGACTTATGTATGGTTGCCATGGGCCGATCACAAGGCTCTGAGCCTACATTAAGAGGATTACCACCACAGAAGTCAAAGAAAAATGAATGTCTTTAAAATAGAATGTGTTGACTCATTTATTTGTATTATTTAGAGTGGTGTGTATGTGTATACATGTGTGCATGTGCAAAGGTGAGATCATACATGCATGTGGCTGTGGAAGAAGCCAGATTATAACTTCTCATACTGGTATTGTTCTGCAGAAATGATGCTTACCTTGTTTTTGAGACAGGGTCTCTCAATAGCATGGAGCTCACTTATTAGGCTAGATGGACATCTGTCTGTATTTTTCTCCATAGTGCCAGGATTCTAAGTGCATATCACAGTGCCTGACTTCTGAAGCTCAAACTCAGGTCCTTGTGCATGTAAGACAAGCACTTTACCCACTGAATTACACCCCCTCAGGACCCTCTTTAAGGATTTTGTAAGAGACATTTTGCATGTAGCATGTGCACATACAGTGCACAAATCTTGGCTTTTATAATTATCTGAAAGAAGGAAGATCACTCCCAGACTAATTTGTATGTATTGTTCTGTTCCACTTGTGCAACTTTTGTTAACGTCCTTGGATTTGGATTTTGGGGTTGGTAGGTATTCAGCTTTCTAGCAGATTGACTGTTGTTGATGCACATACCATTAAGTGCAAGGTTCTGTCTAAAAGGAAATAAAGAGAAGAGAGGGGGAATTACTGTCTCATTAAGCATATGATAATTGCAATTATTCACCAAGAATTATGAATCACAAATGAGTATTGCAGAGTCAATTGGGAAACAATTTGGCTATAAATACTCATATTAAGCAGCCTAATGAAATCCTCTTTGCTTTAGAAACTTCCACTCTTGTTTTCATCGAGTATTTTGTAGAAGTGCAAATCTTGATGAATTATTCCTGTCACTTGCAATGCAGGGCAAAAGAATGTATTATAATAAATATGCTGATGGCTTCAAGATCTTCTGATAGTAGTAATATTACCTCTAATTTAAGTGCAGAATTTTCAAAGGTTTTTGTCTTAACTCAAAATTATTATTTTATGTGATGCTCACAGCATCGTGTAATATAAAGCAAAACAGACATCCTATCATTACATTTAAAGCTGAGGATAATGTAGTATAGAATGGTATAATGACAACTCTAAGGTGTAGTCAATTGCCAAGTTGAATCTATGTCTGCTTTTTCACAATGATGGAACTTTTTTCCCTTGAAATCACATCCCTTCCACTAGGAACTTTTTTCCCTTGAAATCACATCCCTTCCACTAGCCATTCAAATGCTTTTATTTTCATATACTAAACCTTGAACTCAAATTAACTCAGCCAATAACAAAATTTAGGTTTATGTAAACGGGCTTTATGTAAAGACCAAAAGTGGGTAAGTACTATTATTTTGTTTCATTTAGCAGCTCAGAAATAGTAACAAGTGTTTGTTTCTGTCTCTACTTTCTATAGTGCCTTCCCCAGAGAAAAGGGGAGGTGAGAGGGAACTGGGAGGAGTAGAGGGAGGGGAATCTGTGGTTGGGATGTATTGTGCAATAGAAGAGTGAAAAAAAAAGAATGATTCACTCTGTGCCACAAAATGTCAACTAACAGCTCAAGAACAGAACGAGAATGACAGTCTACAGTGACAGAATCAAAGCTACATTCAGTTCCCTCGGCGTGAGCTACTGAGGTTTGCCTGACCTGAAAGCCCCTTCCCTGCAATCTAGCCTCCATGCTACTAGAAAATGCTGTGCAAGCTGCCAAGAGAAAGAAGCTAGCACCCCTACTGAGCTACAACACATATGAAGTACAACAATGACCACCATGTCAAGGTATCTATAGAGGTATGATAAGTGGCACTCACGTGTCAGTGGTAACAACAGAGTTCTTGTATTAACTTCACTCAGTGATGGGTTGTCACATCAAAGTGGAAGCTAAAATGATCCTTTTCTTCCCCCATGTTACTTTTGGTCATGGTGTTTATCACAGCAATGAAAAGCAGAGTGGACAAGAGTGGAAATGGGTGTTGAAGGGTCTCAAATAAATGTGCATTCTAGACCCTACTCTGCCACTTGTTACGAACAGGAACAGTTTCTATAGGCAGATGTGCATAGCTATACAATCTAGAAGATATATCTATAATTGTGAGTGGACAGGGTTATAAGTATACCTGGGTTGTCAAATAAGCTAGAGACTGGAAAGAGCACAGAGACTGAGGGTCCAGATAAGCAATGTGAATTAAATCCCCAAGGTCGGTGGGCATCTCCAATGATTTTTGACACTATACTTACACTCACTCCTGTTACTTTTTCCTTCTATTTTTGTAGCTTGTAGTTTCTCCTAATATTAGGTCACACTACAGCAACCATACTTACTGATTCTTGCTATTATTTGTATCCATCCAGCTTCAGCCATAACTACAAGCTCTTTTAAAACAAGTATTTCACTTTCTTGTTCAGGATTCAGTTTTTACAGTAGTAATCCACCCAAACAGCAGATATTATTTTATTTGAATATTGCTTCAAAAATGATGCCCGTTGCTCATTTTCAAAACTTCTGGAATAATGAACTTAATCATCATTTTTATGTTCCCACCTAAACATTTACCATTACTAATAATCCTGGGAGTAATACTATTCATGTTTGCCCACGTAACTTCGAAGCAGATTCCAAGAAATGGAGTCACCACAAAAAGGGGAAACAGGTATGTGCTTTTGCTTAGATTTCATCTAAATCCTGACCAGAAGCAATGTACTGTTTTACAACCCTCCCAACAAAGAATGAGAGCCCTGTCTCCTCACAGTCTCAAAACTAGAGAAAGCTATGGAAGCTTAGGATGCAGGCCAATTGGTAAGAACTGAGCTGTATGGAATTATCAATTTGCATTTCTCTTATGTAAATGTGGATAAGCATGCTTTCATGTGATTAAGAATCATTTGCAGTTTGCTTCCTATGATCTCTACTCCTTTAGCTCATCATTTCTATGAGGTAATCAACGATACTCTTCTGTCTGTATAGGTCCTCAATTATTACATCTTGGCTGTAACAGAACATGCAGATGTTTGACTCTATATCACTCATCTTTTTCTTTATCATGGCATATTTTTCATGGATATTATTTTCATAATAATATAGTTTAATGTGTATCCCTTTATTCAGAGCCTGATTTAAATAAGATTCTGAAAGGATGTCCCTCCCAGGATTTGCCATTCAATCTGAGACCCTTGACAGACTCCTCACCCAGGTTTGCCAGCCATAATGGATGGATGGCTCATGAATAAGGCTTCCAATGATAAACTCAGGGAAGTCTCAGGCAAACTAGAATGAGTTAGTCACTCTCTGTGAGGGTTGGGATTGATGTGCTCTCTTGGGAGACCAGATAGTACTGATAGGGAACATGATGAACCTCTGTGCAAGCTCTAACATAGTGTATAAACTGCAGTAAAGCAGCTCTTCAACACATACTGTAGAAGTGTAGCAGAGAGGAAAGCATCCTACTGAACTAACCAGATCACAGAGCCAGATTGTGGGAGCTCACCACTCCTGGGTGGATCTGGGGTTGGGTACATCCTTCTGAAAGCCCTCAAATGCTATTGACAGACTTTGCTACAATAGCAGTGTAATCCATTCACATCTTCTGGAACATGTTTATCTGGCATCAGTTGAAGGTTGGCTTCTGGTTCAATATCTTTATGAAAGAAACTTTATCTTTTCCACCAAATCTATGCAACAAACAAGATGTCTCTTTCCAGGTCCTGCAAAAATGGTGATGAAAAATTCTGGTTGGATAAAGAAATGTCAGGAGGTTTGAAAAGTGGTCTTTCTCCTCTCACGTCAATTCTGTAAAGGGTCTCTCCAGAGAAATACATGATCAGACACTTTCAAAAGCAGGAAAAAGACCTCTAACATAAAACACTGTCTATAAATTCACACTAGCTTATTTTTACAAGCATTTCTTAGCACTCCTGAGGAAGTTTTTACAGGCTTATCTGAAAAACAAAACAAAACAGTGAAACAGTGCTCCTATTCCTGGACTTTAAGAATGAAAATAAAATGGTTTAATTTTTATTTTCTAATTCCTATATCTGACCATATTCTGTCAAACTTCCTTTTTGATTCCTTGACTATCTTTTATAGAGTCCACTTGCAATCACCTTAGATTGTTAGAGTGTTCACTCAGCTCAGAGGATTTAAAACTCCAGTCTCAAGTGCAATACAGTGATCCTGCCCTACCCAGGGGGCCTCATGCAGGGGGACTTGGTAGGAAAAGGAGGAATACACTCACACTACAGCTTGCAGAAGTGGAATTTGCCTGGCTGGGTTCTCAAGTACCTCCCCTCCTTTCCACTTTCATGTCTCAGTCTTCTGCATAGCTTTGGGCCACAAGACAGCAGGAAAGAAGGAAGGGTATGAGAGACAGGCCTGGCATCCATGTCTTCATCTGACTGAAGCTAATTCCATGTGCTGATGCCTCTCATCACTGTAAATGTGCAGGAAATGTATGAGTAGTTTTGTAGGAGTAGAATTAAGTGTCTTAGTTTCCCTCATCATTAAATCGAGGCAGATTTGCATAACTACAGTAACCCATTTAGGAACTAAGATGTCCATGTACTTGTTTCTTTCTATATGAGATTCCTGTTTTCTCTAAACATCAAGTGAACCATCTAATGTGACTGTCCCTTTTTTCTTCTAAATTTTTCATTTCACTTAAAAGCACTGGGGGACTCCTGGGATGCTATTCTACACTTATGAAGTACAGATACCTCACTTTCTCACAGATACTCATTTCTACTCTTGTCCATTTGCGAATATCATCCACACTACTGTATAGTCCCTAAGTGACTTGGGTATGCTTGATTTTACTGTTCCTTGCCTCTTGATCCTTACTGTCCACATCAGTGCTTCCTGATCTAACTCTTTTATCATGAAAATCAGGTTTGGTTTGAGCTTCTGTCCTTTCTTTCTTGGCATAGGACCCAATAATTCCGAATTGCTATTGATCTTTGAAGTTCTGCCTTCAAACATATCCAGGTGAGAAGCAATCTTTAGTTTCCCTAGAAACTCTGAATTCCGGTGAACAATTATTCTCTGCCAAGAGCTCCAGATTCCACAGATGAATAGAACAGCAGAAACGATGGGAGATGGCAGTGTGTCCTTCATTCAGACAACAAAGATCTACTTATAATTAGTGGGCTGCACTCACCTGGCTTTGGATGAAGAGAAGTTAGGAACATACTTTAGACTCCCCCTGTGTGGTGTGGGGTCAGGTGTGGAAAAAGAAGAGATGAGAAGGAACAGAGAGATGTGGTAATTTGAGGCATTTTTAGAGATAATGCTAGCTCACACTCAAACAGGCCTCTTTGAGAAACAGCAACAAGGTATTTCCAGCCTGGTAAGATGAAGCCCATATATATGTAGACAACAGAACATAGGCTACATTTAGTCTTCATTCCTATTCACTGTGCACATTTGTGCAATAGGCAGCCTGAGAGAAACAATCACAGTTGTGTTCCAGACACTGCAATGGTAATCAGGGACATTGGGACTGGTTTGGCTGTGCTTAATAAATGCTTAGGAATAGGGTCTAGCCTCAGTTGGCAGTTCTCATATGCCAGCTGTGTCATAAAAGCAAGAAGCCAAAGGAAAATGTCCACCCAAATTCCTTCTGAATAAATATATTGGACATTGTGCTCATTGGCTCGTATGGTTTGAGGGAAAATTGTTTGAAAATAATATCCAAGGGCAGTGTGAAAGAGAAGTTACTGCTTACAATAACTGAAGGGAACTAAGCATTTCAAGACCAAACTATATTTTAAGCTAAAGTCCTATTATCTTTATCTAACAAATTCAAAATAGCAAGAGCATATTTTAATTAAGAGAACCAAACTCTGGAACCAATATGAAATGCACAGAGAAATCATGGGAAATAACTTCCTCCACTTGTTAAAATTATGATACAGTCAAAGCTTATTTATTTAATTTGTTCTTTTCTTTTCCTTTGTTTGTCCATTTAAATTCTTTGAGACTTTCATACATGTACACAACATATTTTCATTACTATTTCTTTTATTTTTGAGATTATAATATAGTTACATTGTTTCTCCCTTCCCTTTTTCCTTTTCAAACTGTCTCACATATCCCACCTTTTGGATTCATGGCCTCTTTTTAGCATTAATTTTTATGCATATATATACATACATATATATATATATATATATCTTAATAAATAAAGACAATCTGCTCAGTCTATATAATGTTTCCTGTATATGTATGTTTTCAGGACTGACCATTTAGTATTAGATAACCACTTGACGTGCTCTTCCCTAGGGAAGACTATCTCTCCCACTCTCACCAGTCTTTAGCCACTTATAGTTCTTTGTGTGTTTTGATCACATCTACTTCCACTCCTCCCTTCGTCCTCTTCCCTACTGCAGCCTACAAGGAGCCACACCCTTGGCGAAAACTCAGTAACCATCAACTAGCAGCCATCAGTTGCCAACAGCTCTTGAGTTAAAGGTCAAGCCCCCTGAGCCCCTCCCCAACTGGTTTGTCTACAAGACAATTTCATTTCTTTATTTTCTTTTTAAGCAGCCACTCATATTTCTTGTTTCAGAATAAAATCATTATTTGTTTTGCAATTAGTTCACTCATTTATTTTTTATATCCAGCCACAAGACCTCATTGTAATTGAGAGATCTAAAATACATTTGTGAGTTTCTAAATATCCATATATCTAAGTCTCTTATTTTAAGGGCCAATAAAACATTTAAATAGGTAATGTCTCTTGTTCCCAACCCCAATGGCCTGAATATGAACAAACATGGTGGAAGGAGAGAACTCACCATCACAATTTATCTTCTGACCTCCACAAGTATGTCATGGCATGCACCCATACATGCCCCTCTTTCTCACAATAAATACATTTGAAGATATAAAATTAATTTAAAAATTCAGTTGTCTTTAGCTTAAAAACAATTTATTTCTGTTACAGATATCATCATTAATTTTCATATTTGCATATTTGGGGGCAGTAATGAGGACAGAGTCTAGAGCCTCGTGAATGCTGGCAAATGTTCTACCACTGAACTGTATCCTTACCACAATGTTAAATTACTTTTAAAGTATTTTTAAAAAATTATATATGATACAGAATTTTCTATTTGTCAGTTTTTTGTTCTCAGTCCTGGTTTTAAGATAAGAAATACATATTGTGTGTACATGACTTAGATACATTTATGTTAGGCGGTTTTGCTTCTAGCTACATCTTACTATTCCATATTTTACATATACCACCTATGATTATCCTTTCTCCTAATCACTGCTCTGTGCAACTCTAAGATACTGACCCACATCTCCAAATGAACCTAGCTGAAGCATAGGCTACTGTCCTGGTGAGCAGATGCACTTCATCTGACTGAGAATTGTCTTGCTACTCTCCAGAATAGCCATAATGTTCTGCATTCAGCACCCAAACAAATTATGCACCTACTACTTTTGCCAGCAAACATCACCTTTATAATTAGTGTTCTGTGACTGTCTCTTGGGGACACTCAGAAAACTGAATATAATTAACACAAATAGACAAATATATTCTCAGAGATGAGTAAAAAAAAAGCTGAGAGGAACATAGCTATATGATATATTTATGGTACAAAGGGATATTAGCATTGTTAATAATGCTAACTAGATGGTACATTAATGTCATGAAGGGTACTGAGCACCTACATCTTTTTAATTAAAATAGTATTTGATTGTACATGTTTAAAGTATATAGCATAATGCATAAGTGCATAAGGATCTCTTAGACTTCTTCAAGACTACTTAGTTTATTACATTATATGAATACTCTCATTTCTTAATCTCAATGCCATTTTTGCATTTATCATTTGAAGATGGGGTAATGACAAATCCCTACACAATTGTAATTTATCATTACAAATGTTTTGTTGTTGTTGTTGTTGTTTGTTTGTTTTTGTTTGTTTGTTTTGTTTTTTCGAGACAGAGTTTCTCTGTGTAGCTTTGTGCCTTTCCTGGATCTTGCTCTGTAGACCAGGCTGGCCTTGAACTCACAAAGATCCACCTGCCTCTTCCTCCCGAGTGCTGGGGTTAAAGATGTGCGCCACCACTGCCCGGCTACAAATGTTTTTTTTTTTTTTTTAATCCATGTTAGGTATCAACTTCAACCCAGGAGCAGAGAATTGGGTTACAAATCTTTGTGTTCTTAGTAACTCATCTTGAAGGGTATGTGACCCTAGGTCGAAGTTTTCATTCACTTTTCTAAAGGAAATGTGAGTAGAAATGAAAGACCTCAAAATCATGAAATTATGATCAAGTTTGGGAATTGGTCCATACATTTCTCCCTAGAGACTGATTAATAGAAATATGTGGGGGCTCTGAAAGCCATCAGGATGGATGGCATTTCTCTCTGACATAGAAATGATGTGACAGACACCAGCTTATTTTGACCTAACTTTACTACTGAGAAAAAATGAAAGACTTCAACAAAAACATTTTGAACATCTTTGGAAGTCATTAAAACTACTTAGTGAGAATTTTGAGGGACAAATTGTAGATAGAAGGAATTCAAAATGATGATGCCAACATTTGATGTTGCCTTTCTTTCCAAGATATTCCTGATATTAAAATAGCAACTGATGGGCTCTCCACCTGAATATATATACAGGTAATTTTTTTTTAATTTTCTTTCCTTTTACATACCAATCCCTGTTACCCCTTCATCCCCTTCTCCTGCTTCTCCCTGCTACTCCCATCCCACCCCCATCCCCTCCTCATAGAGGGTAAGGCCTCCCTTGGATAGTCAACACAGGCTGGCATACCAAGTTGGGGCCAGACCTAGCCCCTCTCCCTTGCATAAAGGCTGAGTAAGGCATTCCACCACAGGGAATGGGCTCTAAAAAGCCAGTTTACGTACCTGGAATAAGTCCTGGTCCCATTGCTAGGGGACCCACAAACAAATCAAGCCATGCAACTGTCACCCACATTCAGGCCTAGTGTGGTCCCATGCAGGCTCCCCAGTTGTCAGTATAGAGTCCATGAGCTCCCAGGAGCTTGGGCCAGCTATCTCTGTGGCTTTTCCCATCATGATCCTGATCCCCCTTGCTCTTACAATCCTTCCTCCCTCTCTTCAACTGGACTCCAGGATCTTGGCCAAGTGCTTGGCTGTGGGTCTCTGCATCTGCTTCCATCAGACACTGGATGTAGGTTCTATGATGACAATTAGGGTAGACATCAATCTGTACAGGGGAAGGCTAGTTCAAGCATCTTCTCCACCATTGCTATGAGTCTTAGCTGGGGACAATCTTGTGAGTTCCTGGGGTTTCCCTGGCTGCAGATTTCTCCCCATCTCTTCATGGTACACTCTGTCAAGATATCTCTTTCATTGCTCTCCCCATCTCTCCACCAACTCGGCCATTTGGAGCCCTCGTGTTCCCACCTCCCATCCCTTCCTGTCTCCTTCCCCTCTATCCCCCCCCAGTTTACCCAGGAGATCTTAACCCTTTTCCCTTCCTGGGGTGATCCATGTGTGTCCCCCTTAGTATCCTCCTCTTTACCTAGCTTCTTTGGAGTTGTGAATTTTAGCCTGGTTATCCTTTGCTTTGCATCTAATATTCACTTATGAGTGAGTACATACCAGGTTTGTGTTTCTGGATAACCTCACTGAGGATGATTCTTTTTCTAGTTCCATCCATTTGCCTACAGATTTCATGATGACATTTTTTTTTTTACCACTGCATAATACTCCATTGTATAAATGTACCACATTTTCTTTATCCATTCTTTGGTTGAGAGGCATCTAGGTTGTTCCCAGGTTTTGGCTATTATGAATACTGCTGCTATGAACATAGTTGAGCAAATGTCCTTATGGTGTGGTTGAGCATCTTTTGGGTACATGCCCAATAGTGGTATTGCTGGGTCTTGAGGTAGATTGATTCCCAGTTTTCTGAGATACTGCCATAATAATTTCCGGAGTGGCTGTACAAGATTACATTCCCATCAGCAGTGAAGGAGTGTTCCCCTTTCTCCACATCCTCTCCAAAATAAGCTGTCATCAGTGTTTTTTTTTTTATCTTAGCTATTCTGACAGGCATAAAATGATATCTCAGAATCATTTTGATTTGCATTTCCCTGATGGCTAAGGATGTTGAACATTTCCTTAAATTTCTTTCAGCCATTTGAGATTCTTCTGCTGAGAATAGCTCTGTGTTGCTAGATTCTAATGGCTCCCTCAGGGGAGGGAGTGAAAAGGCACAGCGTCTACAGCACAGAAACGGGGAGTCAGTTGAAGGCAAAGAACAAAATTGTTTACTTAAAAACAGGGAAGGCCTTATATGCCCTCCTCCCAGCACCCAATCTGTGTCACAATCTGGGGGCATTGTATGGTTGTTCCTCATTGGCTGGGCATGATCAGGAACTCTGACAGTAGTCAGAAGGTTTCTCCAGTCCCACTAGGCCCCCACAGTCCTGTGTCCTGCTTATAAAATAATCACTCAGAAGCTGATATTAGTTATAACTGCTTGGCCATTAGCTCAGGCTTATTACTAACTAGCTCTTACACTTAAATTAACCCATAATTCTTATCTATGTTTAGTCTAGTGGCTTTGTATCTTTTCTCAATTCTGCCTTGACATCTTTTCCTCTGTGTCTGGCTGGTGATTCCTCACTCTGCTCTTCCTCTTCTTGTCTCTTTGCTGGATTTCCTGCCTGGCTATAATCTGACTTGCCATAGGCCAGAGCAGCTTCTTTATTAACCAATCATAGTAACACATATTCACAGCATACAGAAAGACATCCCAAAGCACTGACAGTGACTAAGAACTCTGACAGCACTTGTTGCTGGCCTTCAGGCAGACTCCAGGTTGGCTCATAAAGAAGCACATTATGTGCATGCCTTGGCTGTGGGGTGTTTACCCAACCACCCCCACAGTTCCCCAGAGTTTTCTTGAGTGCAAGCAGCAGGAAATATTAGATAGAAGGATTTATTATGGAGAATATCGTGGAGATAAACAGATAGAAAATAAAGGATAGCCTCGAGAGGGCCTGGAACCTATTCCTACGGGCCCCGACTGTCTCTGCCCCAGGGTTTTTATAAAGATGCCCAGGGGTGGAGCAAAAGATCTCCTCCCCCAGCACAGCCAAGTGCAGACCATCTCAGACACCTGCACTCAGGCCCGTGGTCTAATCATCCTCTATGAGGACCTGCTGGGTAAAACCACGAGGAACCCGAGAACGGGCTCCCACACTTGGCAAATGGTTTGAGCCAATTTCCTCAGCCCTATGGGCCTGTCCTACTACATATCCACCCTTTTATTTTATTACATGGGCACTCAGCAGGAGCTGGAGTTCTTTCCTCTGGCCTTGTTGACCCCACACAAAGGAGCTCAGCAACTGGATTGTGCCTGTCTTATATTGGCTTGCCAAATAAGCTCTTACCGATCATTGACTAACAATCAGCCCTTGAAGAGCATAAATCCCTAAAGAGTCAACCTGGGTAGGGAGGGTCAGGCAGCAGCCTTTTGAATTTCAGAAAGCCAAGCATGCATAACCTCCTGTGGAGGACTATGAATTGGATGTCTAAGAGCCATTAACACATGTAGAGTCCCCTTAGTGGCTGCCTGTCATTGCCATATGTGTTGTAGAAGACACTTAAAGAGGAGAAAGATTAAAACACCACCTCATCAATTAAAACATAAGTGAAAATCCAGGAGGGATCAAAAAGCCTTTTTATATCATGCCAAATCTTTTCAAAAAATAAAAAGTCCAAGGCCATAACCTCTGCCCTTGTCTGATTTAATTGGAACATTTCATTGTTGGCCGTAATGGTTAATATAGAAACTTAGCTGACCATGGACCTTTAATATATTTAGCTAGCTCTTAGCCTGCTAAACTAACATTCCTCATCTCAAAAGGTGTCATACAAAATCAGGAAGAATGAGGATCCGCAAGTCCTCTGCCTTTAGAGGGGCAATGAGAGCAAGAAAGGGGAGTATATACATTACCCATCCTGGGCTATTTCCTCCTTGGTGGAAGCAGGATGATCTGTGGTCAAGTATACATCTCTTGCTGGGACCCATATTGGCTTAGGGGCACTCTGAGGAAAAACACAAGCATACCCTCTCCCATGGGTTTGCAGGGGTACTGGTGGCTGCCATTGGAGGGAGATAGGATCTCTCTATTTCACCAGGGACAGGGGTGTGTTCTTTGACAGAGATGCCCAATGCTTGTAGGCTGGGCTGAGCCCCTTGTAAGTCCTTGATGGCCAGATCCAAGACCTGTTGAAAATAGACATTCAAGCCAATCTGTGCCTGGTGCACAGGATGGACATATTCTCCGAACCCTGTGAGCATATCATAGGTCACTGGGATGTTAAGTAAGACATTTGTCCAGGCCTGGGATTCAGCCTGATCATCATAGACTGTAGGCTCCAACACAGCTTTAAGCAAATGGTACCAAACAAAATAAGTTTGTAACTGCATGGACCATTGAGCCAGGATCTGTTGATAGTAGAGGGAATCTGGGCCTGACTCATTGGCTGCCTTCTGGATGAGCGAAAGATCAGCTATGGGGGTGGGAATCTAGGGCTGGGCATCAGCATTTGGGTTCATATTAATTGAGAAGACTTCGATGGGCCTATGAAGTGACAGTGGCACAGGATGTGAAGGTTGTAAGACATCTGGTGCTGCAGGAGAGTAGACACCTCCTGAGGCAGGCTGTTACTGGCATATATTGCCCCAAGCATACCACAGAGGAGGTGCAGCCACCCCAGTGGTGGTGGAGCAGAGAGGAGAGCAGTACATGACTTAATGACAGCCACATTCTCCTTTACAGATATCTCAGGATCCAAACTGACAGCTGTGTTCTACTTGACAGATTTCACAGGGCCCAAACTGTCTGTCTCCTCATCATCAGATATCATAGAGATATCTGACATGGGAGTAATGGGGTGATGAAAAAATTGCCCGTCTTTTAGAGGGAAAGAACAAGCAAACAATAGTCAGAGAGAAATTTACAGTCAACAGGGGTGGAAATTTGTATCTGACCCTTATGTCTTGTGCTTAGTGGGGGACTTCCATGATTTTTTAGACCATGGCCATATGCTCACATGGTGTCTGTGGACAAGGGATGGTGTTTGGAAACTGAGCTTTGGTTCCTCCTCCTGGGGGATGAATCCTTATGTGGAGGCACCAGGCAAACCAAAACAGAAAAAAAATGTGCCTTCCTAATGGGACAGGCAGACAAACATGACAGACATCATGAAAGAAAGAAAGAAAGAAGTGGGAGTACCAGTGCTTACCTGCCAAAGAGACCCAAAGAACACAACACTGAGGGGCCTTCTTACCAAAACACCATCTTGGGGGCACTATCAAGCACCATGAGTAAAGGGAGGGAGATGATCAGAACCTGTGCTAAGAGAGAGAAAGTAATGGAAGCCCCACATTGGGCACCAGATGTTGATGGATTCTAACTGCTCTCTGGGGGAGGGGGTGAGAAGGTGTGGCATTAATGGCACAGACACCAGGAGTCAATTGAAGGCAAACAAAAAACTCATTTATTTAATAACAAGGAAGGCCTTATATACCCTTCTCCCAGAACCCAATCTGTGTCACAATCTAGGGGCATTGTATGGTCATCCCTCATTGGCTGGACATGAACAAGAACTGTGGCAGTGACCAGGAACTCTCACAGAGCCTGTTGCTAGGCCCTCAAGCAGACTTCAGGTTGGTTCATAAGGAAGTAAGTACGTTATGTGTGTGCCTTGGCAACTGGTTTGAGCCAATTTCCTCAACCCTATGGGCCTGTCCTACTACATCTCTATAGACCATTTTTAACGGGATTATTTGATATATATTTTGCTGTCTGGTTTCTTGAGTTCTTTATATATTTTGGAAATCATCCCTCTATCAGATGTGGGGTTGGGAAAGATCTTTTCCCACTCTGTAGGCTGCCTTTTTGTCTTATTGACAGTGTCCTTCACCTTACAGAAGCTTCTCAGTTTCAGGTGGTCCCATTTATTAATTGTTTTATTAATAATTAATAAAACATTAATAATAAATAATAACATTTATTAATTGTTGCTCTCAGTAACTGTGCTACTGGTGTTGTATTTAGGAATTGGTCTCCTGTGCCAATGCGCTCAAGACTGCTTTCCACTTTCTCTTCTATGAGGTTCAGTGTTACTGGATTTGTGTTGAGGTTTTTGATCCATTTGGACTTGAGTTTTGTGCGTGGCAATAGATATGGACCATTTGCATTCTTCTACACGTAGAGATCCAGGTATGCCAGCATCATTTGTTGAATGCTTTCTTTTTTCCATTGTATAATTTTGGCTTCTTTACCATCAGGTGGTAATAGGTTTGTGGATTATGTCAGGGTCTTTGATTTGATTCCATTGATCAATGAGTCTGTTTTTATGCCAATACCAAGCTGTTTTGATTATTATAGCTCTATAGTAGAGCTTGAAGTTGGGGATGGTGATGTCTCCAGAAGTTCCTTTATTGTATAGGATTTTTTTGGCTATGCTGAGTTTTTTGTATTTCATATGAAGCTGAGTAGTGTTGTTTCAAAGTCTGTAAAGAGTTGCATTGGGATTTTGATGGGGATTGCATTGAATCTGCAAATTGCTTTTGGTAAGATTGCCAGTTTTACTATGTTGATCCTACCTATCTAAGAATATGGAAGATCTTTCCATTTTCTGACAGCTTCTTCAATTTCTTTCTTCAATACTTAAAGTTCTTGTCATACAAGTCTTTTACTTATTTGCTTAGAGTTACCCCAAAGTATTTTATATTATTTGTAGCTATTGTAAAGGGTGATGTTTCTGTAATTTTTTTCTCAGCCTGTTTATCACTTGTATATAGGAGGGCTATTGACTTTTTTGAGTTAATCTTATATTCTACTACATTACTGAAGGTGTTTATCAGCTGGAGGCATTCTTTGGTAGAATTTTTGGGGTCACTTATGTATACTATCATATCATCTTTAAATAATGAAAGTTTGACTTCTTCCTTTCCAATTTGTATCCTCTTGATTTCCTTTTGTTGTCTTATTGCTCTAGCTAAAACTTCAAATTCTATATTGAATAGATATGGAAAGAGTGGATAGCCTTGTCTTGTTCCTGATTTTAGTGAAATCACTTTGATTTTCTTGCCATTTAGTTTGATGCTGGCTCTTAGCTTGCTGCATATTGCCTTTATTATGTCTAGGTATGTATCCTTGTTTTCCTGATCTCTCTAAGACCTTTATCATGAAGGGGTGTTGGATTTTGTCAAAGGCTTTTTCAGCAGCTAATGAGATGATCATGTAGCTTTTTTTTCCAATTTGTTTATATGGTTGATTACATTGACAGATTTTCATAAGCTGAACCATCCCTGCATCTCTAGAATGAAGCCTACTTGGTCATGGTAGATGATTTTTTGATGTGTTCTTGGATTCAGGTTGCTAGCATTTTATTGAGAATTTTTGTGTCACTATTCATGAGGGAGATTGGTCTGTATTTCTCTTTCCTAGTTGCGTCTTTATGTGGTTTGGGTATCAGGGTAACTGTAGCTTCTTAAAAAGAGTTTGGCAATGTTCCTTCTGTTTCTATTGTTCAGAACAATTTCAGGAGTATTGGTATTAGCTCTGTTTTGAAATTCTGGTAGAATTCTGTGCTGAAACCATCTGGCCCTGGACCTTTTTTTTTTTTTTTGGTTGGGAGACTTTTGATGACTGCTTCTATTTCCTTAGGGGTTACAGGCCTATTTAAATTGTTTATCTGATCTTGATTTAATTTTGGTATGTGGTACCTATCCAAAAAATTGTCCATTCCTTTTACATTTTCTAATTTTGCGGAGTACAAGTTTTCGAAGTATTACCTAATAATTCTCTGGATTTCCTCAGGGTCTGTTATTATGTCCTTCTTTTCATTTCTGATTTTGTTGATTTGGATATTCTCTCTCTGCTTTTTGGTTAGTTTGGATAAGGGTCTATCTATCTTGTTTGAACCAACTCTTTGTTTTATTGATTCTTTGTATTATTCTCTTTGTTTCTATTTTATTGACTTCAGCCCTCAGTTTGATTATTTCCTATTATGTACTCCTCCTGGGTGAGTTTGCTTCTTTTTGTTCTAGAGCTTTCAGGTGTGCTATTAAGTCGCTAGTGTGAAATTTCTCCAATTTCTTTATGTAGACACTTAGTGCCATGAACTTTCCTCTTAGCACTGTTTTCATAGTATCCCATAAATCTGGGTATGTTGCTCATTCATTTTCATTGAATTCTAAGAAGTCTTTAATTTTTTTCTTTATTTCTTCCTTGATCCAGTGCTGATCCAGTTGAGTACTGTTTAGTTTCCATGAGTTTGTGGGCTTTCTGCATTTGTGTTGTTGTTGAATTCTATGTGGTCTGATAAGATACAGGAGGTTATTCCAATTTTTTGTGTCTGTTGAGACTTGTTTTGTTACTGAGTATGTGGTCAATTTTGGAGAAGGTTCCATGGGGCGCTGAGAAGAATATATATTCTTTTGTGTTTAGGTGAAATGTCCTATAGATGTCTTTTAGATCCATTTGAGTCATAATATCTGTTAGTTCCTTTATTTCTCTGTTAAGTTTCTGTCTGGCAGACATGTCCAGTCGTGAGAGAGGGGTGTTGAAGTATCCCACTATTAGTGTGTGGAGTTTGATGTGTGATTTGAGCTAAAGTAATGTTTCTTTTACAAATGTAGGTGCCCGTGTATTGGGGGCATAAATGTTCAGAATTGAGACTTCATCTTAATGTTTTTTTTTCCTGTGATAAATATGAAATTCCCTTCTTCATCTCTTTTGATTGATTTTAGTTTGAAATCTATTTTGTTAGATATTGGGATAGCTACAACAGCTTGGTTCTTAGGTCCATTGGATTGGAAAGTTTTACCCCAACCCTTTACTCTGAGGTAATGTCTGTTTTTTAGGTTGACGTGTGTTTCTTGTATGCAGCAGAAGGATGAGTCCTGTTTTCATATCCATTCCAACAGCTAAATTTTATGTAGTTCAGAAGCCAGCCAAAAGAAGCCACTCTTGCTCACAAATGAAATTCAACTACCACACTGAAAAATAATTTTGTTAATGTAGATATTAAACAGATGTACACCAGACCCTACCAGAACATAAGTTCAGCTTTGAAGCAGCTCAAATTTTGATTCCCCATGCTGGATTATCTACCCCAGACTTGTAGCAGGGGGAGGAGCTTGGTCTTACCTCAACTTGATGTGTCATGCTTTGTTCAAGACCATGGGAGGCCTACCCCTTTCTGAATGGGGACAGAAGAGGAGTGGATAGAGAAGGGAGTAGATTGGAGTCGGGGGGGGGGGGGGGGAACAGGAGGAAAGCAGGGAGGGGAAACTGTGGTTGGTATGTAAAATAAATGAAAAAAAAGTTAATTAAGTAAAATAAAATTTAAAAAAAATCAAATCATGATCAGATAGAAGAACTTCACCCAAGCAAAAGTCCTCTAGGTACCATTTTGCCTCATTGTGCCATTGTGTTTTAAAATTAAAGAACGCAAAATGTCAAACAATCAATCATATCATCACAAAATGTAAGTAAGAATAAGGTTACAAAAAACAAAGCATGCACTGTCCATCATTATCAGTAATTGAATGTGAAGAACTTTTCAATGAAAGTCAAACTAAAAAGGGACAGACAGAGACACAAGCACTAAGATAAGACAAAAGTAGCAAATTGAAGGGATTGCACTCGCCATAGGAGGAGAAAGGTAAAGGCGGGAAACACTTGGACAGTGATGGGAAGAGGAACACACCAGAAACTAAGAAGGGCTTGCTGCTTGCTTGGTGGTGCCTCTGTTCTCGGAAGATAATTTAGGGGCAGTTGAAATCCAGGCTTCTCAGAAAACAGTGCTGCCTGCTTAGTGCTGGATGTTCTGAGCAGGCCCATTAAATCGTTTCTGTGTCTGTCTGAAATGCTAAAAATAGAACCAGTTGATGCTACTTCAGCAAGTGCTCCTCAAGAGTGAAGAATCATTGCTAAGTTGATAGTGATGAAGCAAGTAGATGACAGTAAAGTATGTGCGTCTCCTCCAACACTCTAGTCTCCTTTTTATTGGTAGACCTGAAAATTAACAGAAAGCCAGCAAGAAGGTGAAATGACTTTGCAGGTTCCCACTACCATGGCAGGGTGCAGAAACATATTTTTACTGATGAGGAGTTATACCTCACTGTGTCCTTTTTAACTAAGACCAAGTAAAAATCCAGATGACAGAGGAGAATCAGAGGGTACCTAGAAATCAGAGTTGTCAAACAGTTAATTTTAAATAAGTCTGATTAATATTTTCAAAAATTAAATGACAAGATGGAAAGAATTTTGGCAAAGAATTAGCAACTATGAATTCCTACACCTAACCGAAGATCTGGGGACAGTTTATGGCTTCTGGGGGAGGGATAATCAGTTTTTGTTAAGGGTGTTGCCCCTGGTAGGTCAACCATAATAAAGAGGACTACCCCACCCCAGGAGTATATAGATAGCAAAACTGGAATTGATGGGTTATTAAACACTTTTTAAAAATAAGAATATGGGGTTGGGGGTAGTGAGGTAGGACATGATTAGGGAGGAGTGAGAGGGAGGACTCAGGACTGAATATGATCAAAATACATTGTATGAAACTCAAAAATTAATAAAAATATTTAAATAAATGAAAAATTAAAACCCAGTCAAAAGTATTCTGAAAATATAATTGAAATTAAGAATTCAGTCACTGTACAGCCTTTGAGTTGCAAAAGATTGTCATTCCCTTGCACTTTCGATCAACTATCACTTAAAAAAATTATGATCTTCTTTGAAACCATCAAAAATCTGATGAAGGACTAGTTACAGAGGTTCGGTGAGAGCAAGGAGAGTGGAACTTAAGGCCTACTGACCTTCCAGTGATCTTGTGGATTAACCCACAGAGTCTGAACTTGAAGGATTCCCGGATGTACAAATAATTCTCACTGCCAAGAACTTTTTCTCCAGGGAAATGGTGGTAGCTAAGGAGGCAATATTTTCCAGTTTGTTTAATAAAGCAGTTGTGCTGTCAAGAAAGAAATGTTCAACAAAATTCTGTAATAAATGAAATACAGAAGTCATTAAGAGGTAGTTCTTACCCCACGGTTGCAAATTTCTTTTACCCTTGAAGAATCAACTAGTAGAGTTCACCACAACAAAAGAGTAAAATACAACAACAACAACAACAACAACAACAACAACAACAACAAAGCATGATGGTTCTAACACAGGCAAATGAAGTCTTTGAAAAATTCAAAACCCACTCATATTAAAACATCCCAGTAAATTAGGGAATTTCCTCAAGCTAATAAAGTACAACTTAAAAAGTTATAAGTAAGAAGTCAGAGATCTAGAGAACACTGTATATAAGGATATAAAAACTATACTATGACCACTTTGATTTAAACTTATAATCAAACTCTTACATTGTAATTATGGTAATTAAAAATAAATTGTTTATAAGCTGTAATAAAGATAGAATTTTTTCAGGATTCAACTATGTATGTTAAAATCCCAATAAATTCATAGATAAACTATGAGAATTAAGAAAACCATATTGTAGGACATTGTGGAGTCCAGTCCCAATGGATGTATCTACAAAACACACCCATACCCGAAGATCAGTAAACACTGTGGCAGAGAGATTATAAGAGCCAGAGGATTGAGGAATTTGCTGTGAAATTGAGTCTCCTAGTAACATCAGAAGCTACAACTTAAAGTCTCACCAACATGAGTGCCCAAATGTGAGCTGAACAACACCACCAGCTAATGTGCCAAAGTGGAAGGGGAAAGCCCACAAAGACTCGTTCCGACACAAAAAACTAAAAGCAAATGAGTAAAGCTGGGAGTGGGAGAGGTGATCCTCCCCCAGGAAGAGCACAACAGTCAGCTATCCAGTGCCAAATGGTCAACTCCGAAAACATATATACAAGTAAATATTATATGGCCTCAACAGGTTATATTTATGAATATATGTATAAACAAATACAAATGTATGTACATGCAAATATATAATATATACAAATACATATGTATATGCAAATATACATACATACAAATATATATGTCTGCAATAACAATTGATGTAAAAAGAGTCTATGATTTTGAAGAAGAGTAGGTACGATATAAGTAAGGATTTGAAAGGAAGAAAGAAAAGGAACAAATGTAATTAAAATACATTCTCACCAAAAAAATAGAAATCATATTGAAAATATTTGCTTGAATTATTAGTAACCCTGCTACCTTAGCCTTCCAAGTTCTAAGATTACAGGTATAAACTGCCACACTTATCAATTCTAAGTTTCATATGCAAACACCAAGCAAGGTTGCAAGGCAGAGTGCTACACAGCTGTAATTCTGGCACTCAGAAAGTAGAGGAAGGAGGATCAGAAGTTCAAGGCCAACCAGGGAAGTCAGTGTTCCCCCTCCTTTGCTTCTATGTCTCACTAATAAAAGAACTTAGAATGGGCTTGAGGACAGTTTTATTTGTGTTTGAAAGAAAAATGAGAGAGCAAACAACCTCAAAAATCTCAATAGCAGCCAAGAAAAGAGAGATGGAAAGGGGGAAGAGAAAGGTGAAAGGCACACCTTTTGCAGTGGAGTTTAAGAAATTAGGAAGTTTCAGCACTGAAGGTCAGCAAGCAGCCACATTGCAGAGAAGCAGGTACGTGGATGAAGATGGGGTGCAGAGGTCTTCAGAGAGTAAGTAAGTAAACCTAGAAGATCAGGGAAAGCACGTCCATGATTTACTTACCTGTTAAGGAAAAGAGATAGAAAAAGAAGAAAAAGGAAAGCTATGCTTTTAAGGGTTACTCAGAAACATGGGCATCCCACATGTGCTACATGGGGAAGCTCTGCAATCAATTGCACAGGGCCAGGGTTTCTGGGGTAGATAGCTATGTAATCTCATTAATGGGATAATTATTCCCTTTAGCATGGCTTTAGGAGAATAGTTTTCCTGAGAAGTGATTTCCTAGCCGGGTGATTGATAGTCCCAGGTGGATTAAATCTTAAAGGAGGAGAAATAATATACAGTATTCTTATTTCAATAAAAAATAAATTATAATCTTTGAAGCATATCAGAATGCCATATCTCCACCCAGGGACAAAGACAATCCATTCTTTTGACTAGGATGCCTGAGGAAAGGAAAAGAGTTACTAGGGAAATAGAAGAGAAGGTTCACTCTCAATGACCTTTAAAGCTACTGCAGTATCAGCATATAGTAAATTTAAGGACAATGTGGTCTCATGAGACCCTATCTCAAAAGAATCAAATCCACCTCATCCCCAGAAAAAGCTAACTACAATATTAGTGGAGAAACTTGAGGTTCCCTTTGGGGGTTATTAATTCTTGTTAATAAAATAATTTTAAATGGTCTCAAAAGGAAGCACAGGACATTATTAGAGTCTGAGATAAAATTAACAGGACAATAAGACAATTAAGTTATAAATCTTGGCAGTAGCCTGGTGGAGGGGGTTAGAGAGCGAAGAGCAGAAAGTCATGTTTTCAAGAAAGCAGGCCAGTTCAACAAGGGAGGTCAGCAAGTGCTCCATAGTGGAAGAGGAGCAGAATGCAAAGAGCAAATCCAGAGTGCCGGAGAAAGCATGCTTGGCATTTCACCAGTATCAGAGAGAAGTAGAGATAGGAAGAAGCACATGAAATATTATGCTTCTGAGTTAGATCTCAACAAAGTGAGCAAGCTCATCAGTGGTCCATGTTGGAAGTCCTTCAAGTAGCTGATCAAAGGAACAGATTCTGGGAAAGATAAGTACATTATTTCATTAAGGGAAAAAGTAGTCCTCTCTTCTCCACTTGGTCTTCAAATGAAGCAGATTTCTTGTGAGGATAGATTTCTGGCCAAGTGATTGACAGCTCCAACTGATTAACTCTGAAAAGGAAGAGATAATAATATGTAGTGTTTAGGTAGCTTAGAATGTCAACTCTACCAGTGTCTGAGAAATAATTTAGTTTCTATTCTTTTGACCAAGAGAGAGTAGCTTTGTCTTAATGTACCACAACAAACCCTAGATCTCTCCAACTTTTCACATGATAATTTAAATCCTAAGTGAGGGCTCCCCTTTCTAGTCTTACCAGGAAATAGTACAAAGTCAACCACAAGAAAGGGGCCCATCCCCCATGGATCCCAAGACTGTTAATCCCAGTAACCCTTTGACATATTTATAGCACATCTAGAACTAAAATTTATAGGTTCCTATGTCTAGTTATGCAAAATATACACAGATAACATCACTAAACTTCGTATTATGGGCTTCTCTTTTGCAGGTTCATATATCTGATTATCTTTCAAATTTGTCAGTGCAGGCTCAATATAGTAATTGTTTAAAGAAGATCCAGATAGAAGAACAGTTGCCAATACCCATATATATACATGACATAATCATCTCTTGATAGACATACACAACATCTTATTATGAAATTATGACATTTAATTTCACATTTATTTTTCAGCCCAGTCTCATTAAAGAATTGATACAGCTTTTTCCAATATACATTGTACACAATCTTATTTCTGAGTTCAATAATTTCAATTGGCTTTCAAAGTAGCTTTGACATATGTAAAGCTGATTATATTTGTAATAAGCTACTCAGAACCAATGATGTTCACAAATACTTTAAGTCCTATCTTGCTGGGACTCCAAACTTTATCAGAATGCAAGTCGTACTAGTCAGATAATATTAATTTCATCCTAATAAAAATAATTTTAAAATTTAAGAATTTGAGTAGTAGATTGCCTGTGACCTATATTCCAATTAAAAATGAAGCTCAATGATTGGAAACAGCAGCAGTGAGAGTGATTAGTTTTAGTAAAGGAAAGCACACTGGCATGAGCTTTAGAAACAAATATTCTGCATGCAATTCATGGATTCAGTATTCATTAATTCTATTCCACCCTGAACTTAACTTCCTTACTATTCAATTTTTACATATGTGAAGTGGAAATTAGTTTAATTTGATTCCCATCTTAGAATGGGTGTACCAGGTCAATACAAGTCATCATAGCTTCTAAACCATAGCAAATTCCGATTACACACTTGATTGTCCATTATTAAAACACCAACCACTGTAATTTGAAATAATTTGAATAGTCTGTCAGGTACAATTAGAAGAACCAAGTATAAAAGGAAATACTGGAAGTAGAAGCCATGAACATGCTGAAAGGCTTCATTTCCACTATTCTAATAAGGAGTCTTACTTTTGTGCTCAGGTAGTTCACCAGTTAAAATATTTCCTAAACTTATCTCTAAACTTTTTAAAAAGTATGTTATTTACTTGCTTGCTTACTTATTTATTTATTGTGTGTGTGTGTGTATACACAATAAATAATTATTCACATAAATGCACACATATGTAGTTGTTCACCAAAGCCAGAAGAAAACTTCAGCTGCCTGCAGCTGGAATCACAGGTGGTTGTGAGTCACCTGATGTGGGTGCTGGGGAAGAGCACTTTAGTCCTTTGGAAGAGCTGCAAGAGTTCTTAATGCTGAGTCATCTCTCCAGCTGCCAAGCCTTTTGTTCTGTGAAGTCAGCCTTACTTGTCCTTATTCCCACTATTCCCAAAGTTCCTGAACATGGCTTCTCATTCCCATTAACTTTGTACAAGCATCAATAGCTAAAACATTCTAACATTCACTTACAGCTCTGTTTCACGGGCAGAGAATGGCTCACATAAAAGAATATGAGTCTTATCTGAAACGATCCTTGTTGCATTCATAGTTTTATTTTGTTTGTTCTTTACATGGGGTGAACAAGATATCCATTAGCTAATAAAGCTATACTTTTGTGCCTAACACTTATTTTACCTCCAGTAAACCACTGTAGATTTTGTCAGGGACACGGGAAAGAGAATGAAGACAGAGAGTTTAACATTCAAATTTTATACTTGAGATTACAAATGCCCCTCAACTACATCAATGCTAGAAAATCAAATGTTTAGGGGACTATAAAAAAAAGGAATGATAAAGCAACATGTAACTCTAGTTTAAGTTTAAGTACCATTGTGTTTATCTCTTATTTAGATTATTTTTATATAGAATTGAGACTTAGGCACATCACACAAAAACTTTATTTCCTACCTAGCACAAAATAAATGACTTGTCTTTATTGTTGATCTTGGTACATGTTTATACATATATACATATACACATACACACACACATAGACATATGTACATAGACATGTACATATATGTATGCATATGTATGTAACACTACATATATGTATATATGAAATTTTCAAAGAATGATTTTAATTAATAAAAAAATAAAAATAGAGAACTCTCTTGAAATGACTTATAAGCAATTATATTACATTTTAAATATTGAACGTGAAACATGTTCCCTTGGGATGAGAACCATATATTCTTTTTAAAAATATGTATGAGTTTTTAGCCGGGCGGTGGTGGCACACGCCTTTAATCCCAGCACTCGGGAGGCAGAGCCAGGCGGATCTCTGTGAGTTCGAGGCCAGCCTGGGCTACCAAGTGAGTTCCAGGAAAGGCACAAAGCTACACAGAGAAACCCTGTCTCAAAAAACCAAAAAAAAAAAAAAAAAAGTTAGTAAAAAATATGTATGAGTTTGTGCCTGCATGTGTTTATTTGAATGTGGTTGAGTGTGTCCATAGAGGCCAAAGGGAACTGATCCCCTGAAGCTAGAATTGCAGGACTTTGTGAGCTCCTCAGTGTGGATGCTGGGAACTGAACCCAAGTCTTGTACATGAGCTGTAAACCATTATTAACCACTGAGCCATGTCTCCAGCCCAGGAATATATACTCTTAATATTATAATTTATATAATAGAGATGGCTGATAAATATATCCTGAACAAAGACTTTAGAAAACTAAAATCATATATATTTATTTTAATGTGTCAAAATAGGATAAAAAGAGTTTAGAATTGAGTACATATCTTAGTTCCAGTAAAGAAAATGCTTGCATTATCCCAATAATATAAATGGGTCTTTGATCAGCAAAAACCAAAACTGATCATAACTGAGAATTTCATTGACCAACAAGATCTTGTGGCAAAAAAGTTGAGTCCAAAAGATGTACCAAGAAAAGGAAGCCCAAAAAAATATCTAGTATCCAGAAGGTCAGAGAATCCATAAACCTATTAGAGCTCACCTTGAACTATGGGTCACAAAGTTGGCATTACTTCCAAACTTTGATCATAGTCTGCTGATTCAGATGAGCTTGGGTCAACTAACATCCATCCACTCACTCGTTTTCTGAATGAAGATTTGCACTTAAGGACCCATGAGTAAAGCTGGAGATAACTAAATGGTTTTAAGAACTTCAATGGGAAAAACAGGCAAGTAATCAATAACAGTAAAATGTGGCAAGTGCTATGCTGGGGCTTTAATGTCTCTGTAGGAGATTACGGCTGAACTGAGAACTTAAAGAAGGAATTGTCTAGCCTGAGAAAAGTGAAGAACTATTTCAGAAAGAGAGCAGCAGATGATGGCAGGAAGATGACTGAGAACAGCTTAAGGTGAAGACTTTGTCTTATTTGATGCAGTTAAACAATTCCTGACATCGTATCACACCCTCGCTGAACACAAGCATGGATGTGGCAGGTAGAAAGAAATCTTTCTCTCTCTCTCTCTCTCTCTCTCTCTCTCTCTCTCTCTCTCTCTCTCTCTCACCAAGTCTTCATGATTATCAGAAATCAGACAATTCATTTGAAACATAAGCACTGAAAACAGCCAGATGAAAGGCCTTGCCAAGGCTCATGACTACTTTACAAGTTGGAAGTCAAGAAAATTCCAAATGTGTTTTTGGACAGGTGCATAGGTTCTTTTATGTAGAAGAGGATTGTGGGTAAAATTCAAGCTCACGGATAGGGTGTTGCTTTCTTAAATGATTCTATGCCATCATTCTTCTTCTTCCTTCGATGTTTCTAAGCCAAAGGAATTTGTAGATGTATCACTAGTGGAGGAATACATAAATATACAAACCGCCACCCTTGGTGCACTCCGGGTGTCTACACAAAGCACAAGAATCAGGAAATGAGCATTATTCCAAGATACTTTCTCAAAATGTGAACTTCAGATGACAGTAGAAGTTTATGAAACTTCACATCTTACCCTCAAATTCCCATAGGAACATTTAGCTGTCTTTGATTAAACGAATCAGCAACCTCAAACTCCTGCCTGCCTCAGGCTCTTTTGTTATATCTCAAGGCATTTTTTATAGACGCAAAATGTACTGTATTATGTCAGGAATTATTTTCCCAAACTGGTTCAAAGTATGTTTACACAATTATGTTGAGTTCTATCCTTTCCTGGTATCACTGCTGCACTACAATAAAGATTTTTCTCTGAAAGAGATTTTATGCCACCTACATTCTCATGATATTTATTTCCAGGTTGAACACTAATATATTGGTTTAAGATTTTAAAAAATAAAACTTACCCAGAGATATCTCTTGAAGAAACAATAGGTGAACATGGAGATCAGGGAGAGACCCTGCCTCAATAAAACAAGGTGGACAGCTCTAGAGGAGTAACACCTAAGGTTAATCTGTTGACCCTCAATGCTATAGAAACACATGCATGCACTCACATACACATGTACCTCCAACACACATACACACATGTTTGTATGCACATATACCCATAAAATGTGAATGAAATAAAATGGCATAAATTTGTTTAGGACCATTTTATAAATTATTGTAAAAATTCACATATTGATTTTTCTAGGAAATCCAATTACGTGACTCAAACAGCATTTTTTAAGTCAAACATTCTAACACAATCCAATCCAGAGATGTACTAATTTGATAAGTATTGATAAATGACAGTTGGAAATAAATATTAAGTGTCTTTGTTTTTGTAATTAAAACATTATGCTTTTATAAGGGCAGAAAACTTTGTAAACAGAAAAAAGTGTAAATTTATAACACACAACAGTCTTGAATCTGAGCCAAGGTACTTTATGCAGCATACATTGGCATCCCATGGTGTGAAAGCATATGCACTTCCAAGGATCCATGTTGTGTTCAGAAGTAAGGCTCCCCGTGAGGTCACAATACATAACAAGAAAAAATGCTGCCAGAAACACCTTAAATTCATCATTCAGTTGACTTTAAATTAATTTTTGGTTATTGTATATTTGGAAATCTTTTACTGTTGCCAGATTTGGTGGTGATAGTGGTAAGTTAGAAATAAGAACTAAACCACAACCTACTTTAGGGTGTAGCTTCACTGTTGTCCTTCCCTAGAGTATGGCACGCTTACTCATGGGATCTTTAAATGTAGTGCCCTTTGTCTTAATTAAAACTATGTATGAAACATTCTACATGATCTATGTCCACAGTTTGCTTTTGAACGTTAGTTGACAATGGTAAATTAGATGCTTCTCCTCTATTTTCTGTGGTTGCCTCCTCAAACAAGAAGTTAGCATAAAGGAACTCATGAATAAGTGTAATATTCAGTAACTAAAGGGTTAGTTTTGAATATGAATCAATATCGATATACTTTCTTAGTTTCACCTTATACTTTAGTCTGGGCTATTTTTCCCTTGAAAAGGAGCCTGAATATAGAGCTATCACACCCTGCAACAGTGGTGGAGTCTTCAAGACTTCAGCATCTAGTCCTTTCTTTGCCACTTTGAAATGTATCTGGTTCTTCGTAGATCAGTGCCTAGTCCAGTTGTAGTCAATGAGACTTCATTTAGAAGCAGATGGGAGCAGGTGCAAGGACCCAATTCAGACATTATACAGAAAGAGTCTAAATTGGAGGTCTCTGTCAGACCCCTCCCCTCCCAGGAACCCTGCAGAAGAGGGAGAGGAAAATTGTAAGGGTAAGAGGGGATAAAAGACACCAGGAGAACATGATCCACTGAATCAACTAAGCAGGGATCACACGGGCTCACAGACTGAAGCAGCAAGCTGGGGGCCTCCAGAGGTCTGTATCAGGTCCTCTGCATGTATTTTACAACTGTTAGTTTGATGTTTTGGTTTGACTCCTAACAGCGAGAGTGGATGTGTCTGACTCTATTACCTGCTCTTAGGACTCTTTTTCCTCCTATTGGGTTGCCTTGTCCAGCCTTGATATGAGGGCTTTTACCTTGTCTTATTGTGTCTTGTTTTGTCATGTTTGGCTGATGTGCTCTTTTCTGAAGAGGAAATGGAGGTGGAATGGATCTGGGAGAAAGGGGGGGTTTGGAGGGGAGCTAGGAGGAACAGAGGGAGTGGAAACTGTGGTTGGGATATATTGTATGATAGAAAAAAATCTATTTTCAATAAAAAATGTTTAACAAATGTATCAGGTTCTTCACCTTGCCACTTTGAAATCTAGTTGTGTTTATTCTCTTCATTGTTAGGAGTTCCAGGTTATCAAGTGAAAAGTAAATTTAAGGGCAGTTAATGACAGGGCTTTGTGACACAGAAAGGTCACATTCTGAAAATGTTCAAAGAGGCTTTGAAAAAGTGATGCATGCCAAAACTACTAATAGTAAAATGAAGAGAGCTGAACACAGAGAGCATGGCTACTTCGAAGGAGTTAAGTCAATCCTGTTCATTTCAAGTGTATTTTAGCCACCAGTTAGAGCGTTTGATGACAGTGAGTCCTATTCTTCTCATAGAAAAATGAAAATATGAAAAATATGTCCCCTATTTCTTGGGAGACTGGTAGGCATTATCCAGATCTATTGACTATAGGCAAACTGAGCGCTTCAAGTGTCACCATCCGAAACAGTCATGAGATACCTATTTTTGATTAAGTTTTAAATTAATATGAAAAAATTGCTTAGGTATCATACTCCAAAATATTTTGTGAGACATTTTTTCTGTTAATGTTTCCAGTGTTTTTAAAATGATCTGGAGTGTTTGCCCCTCTTTATGGAGTATAATGTTTACCTATATTAATATTTTAACATATGTGAAGGATGCATGATGGTTATATCAGAGTGACTGGTACATCCATTACCACAAGCATTTATCATTGAACAGGACTATTTTTGCTTTGGGAGAATCTATAAAAATATGCTAACTTACAGATTAAAAAGAAGAAGATATTCTGCATTTTAACTTTCCTATTAAAGATCCACTTTTCAAATCTCTTTCCCCCTTAGAGTCTATACACTTGCCTTTTCTAAGTACCCCTTTTTTATTAGTTAGTCCAGCTAGTACCTCAATGTTATTCTCTTCTTTGGAATCACTACACACTAATAATGGGCTAAAGTTATAACCTATTGATTTTCCTAGCACAGACGATCTCACTAATATAATTATTTACATGCAGTGATAATATTCAGCTACTCCCATGGTAGAGATACCAGCAGATACATGATTAGAAAATTCTCATACATAGCCAGGTAAAGAAAAAATATTGTTTTGCCCATACAATTCATACAGACATATAACACAGGTAAAGACAACTAGATTAGGGATGTTGCTCAATATGTGCTAAGAAGGCCAGTGAGATGGCTCAGTGGGTAGTAGTGTCTGCCACAAAAGCCTGCCAACCTGAGTTCAATCCTTGGAACCTAAGGAAGAAAAAGAAAGCCAGTTTCTAAAAGATCTCCACAACCCCACTGTGGCACGTGCACATACGCAAAATCACACACTAAATAAAATAATTTATTAGTTTAAAAAAGATGTGCGGCTGGAGAGATGGCTCAGCAGTTAAGAACATTGGTTGCCCTTCCAGAGGACCCAGGTTCAATTCCTATCACCCACATAGCAGCTTACAACTCGGTAACTCCAGTTACAGGGGATCTCATGTTCTCACAGACATAGATGCTCTATTCAGTGTTCATAACAATAAATTATTTTTTTAAAAAAGATGTGCTGACAATCTTTCCAGATAATGAGTAACTTGCTTACTTAATCAGCCTTCAAGTATTTGTTAAATTGTTGTTGTTGGTACTGTACCATACACTATGAAAATCATAGAATTTGCAATAAATCACAAAACCTTGACTTAGAGAGATTCACAAGAAATTAAAGGAAAAACATAAAAATATTCTAAAAGTTAAAACCAACAAGGCTAAAAATAGACATCACAAGGTTACATTAATCATTTAAAGTAGAAAATTGGAAAAGATAACATGGATGTTTGGATTCTTTTCTCTATAGTTAAGGATAAGTGATATAGAAAATGTATATTCCTAAGCTTTCAATGTCTGTGGTATTACATTTCTGTGGGTAGCCTTCTCTAATTATACAAAATTACTGCATAATTAAACTTAAATGGAGTATCTAAAATAACTGAACTCAGAGAAGCAAAGAACAAAATGATGGTTGCCAGAGGCAGGGAGGAGGGGGAATCAGGATTGCTAATCAAATGTGTATGATGTTTGGGTAATGCAAGAAGAATGAGTTCCAGAGATCTGTTATGCAACCCTGTAAATGCAGTTAACAACATTTCATTGGACACTTAAAAATCTATTAAAGGTACAGTTCACATTAAGTGTTCTTCCCACAAAAAAATAAAAGAAAAAATTTATTCAATTACCACCTATGTGGTAATAATGAATATATTTACATCCCAGGCAAACTTCAGCCTCAATACCTACATTCACATACTACACCCACCAAGTGCTAGGACATGGTGCATTGTTTGGTGGATGAGTAATTTAATAAAATAAATCAGATTCTACTTAATTATTCTACCAAGATAGAGCCTTCTGGTGATATAGAGGTAAGAGTAATACCCTGGAGTAAATACCCTGCAAGAGCAGAAAATAAACAAAAGGAGTCAGACTTGTTTTTTTAAATTTTGGGGAAGCTTATCTCAACACTTACAGATCACGTTAGAAGGGTCCCTGCTGATTCATACCATTAAGAAAGGTGCCTTATGAGTCATTCCACAGTTTTCTGCATGATCCTTTGAGTTTGTTCAGTTTCACATGAACAAGGAAAGTTCCTAAGAACTAATTCATAACAATAAAATTGATGATGAGAAGTTGATCCCTGATGCCCTTCTGTAGCTGGAGTTTTCTCTCTGGGTCCCGCCAAGCCCCAGCAGTCTGACAGCCTACTTATAAAATAAACACACAGATGCTTATATTATTTACAAACTGCATGGCTGTGGCAGGCTTCTTGCTAACTGTTCTTATATCTTAAATTAATCTATTTCTATAAATCTATACCTTGCCACGTGACTCGTGGCTTACCGGCATCTTCACATGCTGCTTGTCATAGCAGCGGCTGGCAGTGTCTCCCCCTCTGCCTTCCTGTTCCCTCAATTCTCCTCTCTGTTAGTCCCATCTATACTTCCTGTTTGGCTACTGGCCAATCCGTGTTTTATTTATACAAAGTGATATCCACAACACCCTTCCAATCTAAGGTTAACTGAATCTCTGGATTTTCCAATGATAGGAGGTCTCCGCCCCCAATAAAGAAAGCCTAGTAACTGCAGAGTCAGAACCATCACAATCCACCATCTATTAAAGTCTTAAACCTTGTGAAATGATTCAAACAGAACATTAGTGTTGGATCAGTACCATGGGATTTTCATTTTCAATAAAGTATTCTCTTCTTGTGAGATTATACAGTTATTTCTGTTTTTTTTCTGCATAAAACTTTAATGGGGGAACAAATACTTGTTCTGTATCTTTAAATTTCACATTTGATTAAAAATATTACCAAGTGAAATTTAGAAACTACAAAAATGTGTTAAGCACACAGAAGTAAAGAAAGTACAAAAATATATACTAGAATGTAAATGACAATTTTACTATACCACAAAAAAAGGTTTGTGTATTTTAGCCATAGAAAACATACTTGTGATATGCTGCATATATTTTCTTTATTTTTAAGTAATGCTATTATTTTTAAACACTAGATTATAAATTTTAGAGATGTAAATAAACTCTAAGTATTTTTCTGGCAACAGAAATATTTCTGTTATGTCAATATTTATTGACTCAAAACCCTTCTGTTAGTTGTCTCAAAATTATCATAATTGAAAATAGAGCTTGTTAAACATCATCATATGTGAATAATGGACATATCCTTGGTTCTTCATAATTAATTCTTGTATTTGAGGCCAAAAGGCTAAAGCATATAAGGTTTTTGACATGTTGACAAATTACCCCTGAAAAGAAAGATACTCCTCCATCACCCCCAAATTTTGTAGGGCTGCTTGCATCCTTATCTTTTAAGTAGGAATCTCATCAAATTATGGATGAAAATTTTGTTGTATAACTTGCTTTTATGATGTTAACTGTAAGCCTGACTAGATTTACATGTAACCATTGACATTTCATGCAGGCTTTTTTGTGTCATCTGTTTATGAGTTACACACAATGTTCTATGCTCATTTTTGCAGATTCTAAAATTCTATTGCTGATAGGAGATACCAGGAGTTGATCATATTAATCCTTCACTGATCAGGCAGGTTGTGGTTTGAGGCAGAAAGCGTTTGGCTTTGAATTATTCTTACTTAGCAATTTACCATCTGATGGCATGAGATAAAGATAGTAACAAGATTTATTTATATTTATTGCATGTGGTACAAAGTGCCAAATATTTTAAATATTTTATCTCTTCTAATGTTAAAAACAACTGTATCAAGTAAATACTATACTTGTCTAATTTTACTTATTGGAAAGTGGTTTAGGGGAACAACAGTCACTTTAAAGGGCTATGCAGACAGTAAAAGACAGATTGACTTCCTTAACAAGACCTCCTAGGCCAGAGTCCACCTCTCCTGGATTTCTTTCTGTGTCCTTTTCCCATTATTACACTACTGAAAAACCTTACCTATGTGGAACAATGGTCTATACGTTCTCATTTTGTTATGACTTTATTTTTATGTCCCACTTCTCAAACTACTCTGGAATATGTTACAAGACTTCTCTCAATAATATGTGAATTTCTTATTGGATAATTATTTTAACATTATTCCCGAAATATAAATCTTTTTGCTGATGGGATCATGCTGATCTGAGTGGCCTGTGCTGCCACTTGGGGCCATGATATATCCAGGCCTGAGCTGCTGCGAAGGGCCATGCCTGGATCTGTGGCCCTACCTCAGCCAATGCGTGTTGATGGCTGTGGCTCCTGTTACCACCAAAGGCCATGCAAATACCCAGAGTCTGGAGCTCCACCCGAGTCCATGTTGGTGTCTGAGGTTCATGCTGTAGTTGGGGCCAAACAGATCTGAGTGGCTTGGGCTGCCACGAGGTGCCCTGGTGATGTCAATACCCAGGCTGCGGCTAAGGGCCATGTCTGAGTCAGTGGTCCTGCAGTAGCCAGGGTCCAAGTTGATGTGCATGGATCCTGTTACCACTGAGGGCTGTGAGGTTGCCTGGGGGTCTGGTCAGCCACCTGTGACCATGTTGGTGTCCGAGGACCATGCTGCCACTGGAGCCATGGTGACATCTGAGGCTGCCAAGGGCCCTGTCTGGGTTAGTAGTCCTGCTGCTGATGGGGTCTGTGTTGATTCCATGGCCCATCTTACCACAGGAAGCCATTAGGAACCATGGAGGTTGAAATCCCAGGGTCTTGTTGAGCCAGCCTCACACTTCACTGGCCCTGCCCTTCTCTGGACACTGTAGCAAGAGAACTGGCCTCACCCCTCGTGGGAAAGCTGGCCCTATCACTTGAGAGAGAAGCCCCCATCTCTTACCACAGGCTTGGGAGAGCTGGCTCTGAAGTCATGGGTATAGGAAAGCTGGAATATCCCTCACCTGGGCAGGAGGGTCCCGGAGGCATGGCCTGACCTGCTCAGCTATCACCCAGGCCTACATCCTGGGCCTTGAGTTGGCCGACCCTAACATTTACTCCATCTATCATCTACTGGAGCTTTTGAAGGGACTGGTCCTGCCAAACCTTAGCCTCAGGATCTCCATGACTCAGGCCAACAGCAGGATATCCATGAGAAGTTTCAGTGAGGGTCCCGTGATGATAGTGTGCCAGATGCCCGAGGCCTTGAACCAGACCAGTGACTTACTGCAAGGAACATTTGTGGGTGGGGTTGACTGGACAAAAGGGTGTACTGGATGACACACAGCAGCTCCCAGTGACACTAGGACAAATGAGGTGTTGGAGAGGAAGGAAAGATGGAGGATGGAGATGGTGTCTCACTTTGTTTTGTTCTTGATTTTGGGGGTCCACTGAAGAGGTGAGGGGCAGATATGGAGGGATGGAGAGGTGAGTGGAATTGTGGTGCCTGATGTGAAGTTTTTAAAGAATCAATAAAGAATTATATTATAAAAATAAATAAATAAATCTCTTCTTTACTAGTAGGAAGTATATTTCCAATATTTACCTACTCTTATGAGAGTCAGTGGGCTATCCATGGCTTTATGCTTTGGGGAAGCAAATTTTATAAGGACTGTGAAACACTAGCAATAGTAGCGGAGA
This sequence comes from Peromyscus eremicus, assembly GCF_949786415.1. NCBI lineage: Eukaryota > Metazoa > Chordata > Mammalia > Rodentia > Cricetidae > Peromyscus > Peromyscus eremicus. The sequence continues at coordinate 13,219,078 of NC_081416.1, forward strand.
AATAATTAATAATATATCACAGTCAAAACCAGAAGATGAATCACTTGAATGTTTAGCTAATGGGACCGGGGAATATTGACTGTGCTGTGATGGTTAAGTGAAAATACTGAACAAGTACACACTCTAAAATGGTTGGTTGATTGCAACAGAGATGTTCTGTAGAAAGGAGCATTGTCATCCTTGCCAAAGCTATTCAGGATCTGCCTTGACTACTAAAATCGTGGTATCATCCTTCTGTGAACTCAAGCAACTACACTAGCCTCGATATCCAAACTTCAACATTTGTTCACCATTTTTATTTTTATTAGAACTCTCTATTGATTTTCACTGTGTTGAACTATTAGATTCCATCACTGGTCCATGGACATTTGAATGGATATTGAAGTATTTGTCTATCACAGGCATCTGTGGAGCTTAACACTAGATGCTGAAGACATTCCCTGGAAAGCAACAACTGGAAACTAGTGATTTTTCCTGCTAAAACCCGACATGACTAGGTGATGGTGCAACCAGAAAAGAATAGCCAAATCTTTTCTTCCAATAAAAGGAAAGATCTGTATGGTGTGGTATGTGTTCTATAGCATCTCTGCCCTGGGTATTTTATTTTGTCTGCTTGACACAAACTGGGTCATCTGGAAAAAGAAACCCAATTGTGAAAAATGTCTCTATTAGATTGTTCTGTAGTTAAATATGGGAGCATTTTCTTGATTAATCATTGATGTGAAAATTCCCAGTCAACTGTAGGTCACACTCCGTGGGTTGGTGGTCCTGGAAGGTACAGGAAAGATGGCTGAGTATAAACCAACAGGGCAAGCCTATCAGCAGTCAGCATTGCTCCATGGTATCAGTTTCCATTCTTGACTCCAGGTTACTGGCCTGCTTGAGTTCCTTGCTGCCTTGGATTCCCTCAATAATGGACTGTGATCAGGACAGAAAACTCAAATACATTTTTTATACAACATTGTTTTTGGTCAATGTTTTAGCAGAAAAATAGATATCAAACTAGGACATAGCCCCAAAGGAGATATTTCTTATAAGAAAGTATGGATATAAAAACTTCTGTCACTAGCTAATTGGGAATCTGTCTCATTAGATATAGAGTAATTGTTGCCTTTGAAAATTCTATGTGAGAATTTGAGAAAACATACTGTATACTTGGTGTGTGTGTGTGTGTGTGTGTGTGTGTGTGTGTGTGTGTGTGTGTGTGTTGAGTGATGGGGAGATAAGTACCTAAAGAGGGAAAGAGAAGAGAGAGGAAGAAAGAGAGTGGTATAAATAATCATATATTCAGCCTTCCATCCATACTTATTTGTGTATCTATTATTGAACATACACAAAGATTTTTCATGACATTTTCCAAACAACACATTATAATATCTATTTACTATATATCAACTAGAGTAAGCAAGCTAGAGATCATTTACAGACATGTGAAGATGGTCACTGAGATTAAAGCAGGGATGAGAGATTAAGGATCTATACTACTATCTTACTCTTGGAGAGGACCAGAATTGGGTTACCCTCACCCATTTTAGGTGGCTCACAAAAAAAAAAAAAAAAAAAAAAAAAAAAAAAAAAAAAAAAAAAACACAGATCTTTTTTATCTTTTGTCTACATTTTTCAAGACTTGAAATGTTGACCCTGGAATTATAATTGAGACAACTACTGAAAGTTATTAATGTAGCTCTTCTTTAACCAAGTAAAAGTGAGGAAAAAAGTCATCAAAGAAACATGAATTTTAAAAATTAAGCCCAACCCCAGAAAATTCAGCCATCATAATTTCCAAAAGGGCGATTAATTTTGTAGGCACTCAAAAGAAATGGAAAAATTCTTCTTTCTGTAGATAACTATTGCATTTTGTAATATTGTAAATTACCTTGGCAAGGTAAGTTTAACTGTGCTTATATTACAGACATTTCTCCAATGCCATTCTTTCAATGTCGCTTATGAGGAGAAACTGCTGGTTATAAAATCATAACCAGAAATTTGCTTTCAAAAATAAATCTCCTGCCACTTAGCAACAAGTATTTCCTCTTTTATGTATATAATCATCATTATTACTGGCATCATATTCAGGATTTTCCCTTTGGAAAATGATGAGAAATCTCAAAGTGACTAACTGTGCAAAGCTGACATGCCCTTTACAAAGTCTCCATTAGGTGTCTCATTTGGAAAATATGAACCAAATGAACAAAGTACAGGTTTAATTTTGTTTCATTAGATTGTGAAGAAACCAACAAGAATTAATTAGTGTTAACTACAACACGCTTCACTAATATCCTGCCAACACAAGGATTTCCTACAGAGCCAAGATGAGAGACATGTTCAAGATGATAAGGAAGAAATGTATGTGGGTTGGTGTAATTATTCCTACAATTACTGCTGCAAGGAATTTTAATTGAAAGGGGATTTTGCATTTGGGGGGTAATAAGCTCCATTAAGATCCTGGGCTAGACATTTAATTTTGTGTTAATGGCATAATTTTATGTTAAATGGATACAGATTCATTACTGAAGTTTATTTACTGCAGTCATCCATAAGGCTACAACATATTAAAAAGCCAAGTAGAGAGTTATGAAGGGTACCCTAGCTTTGCAGCCCTGCATTGGGTTGAAATAATTGTAACCTAAGAAGTAGCCTTGGGCAGAAACTCAGCCACTGACACCATGGAAGAGCCTATATCTCTGAGATGTGAATTGCTGAGACATTGCCTGCAGCTTTTCTGTGTCCCTGGGATTTAAAAGGAAGCAACTTTCCTGATGAGAACACGTTGCATGTGTGAAGCACCTCACCTGGGTGAAGGTTGCTGTAATGCCACACTGAAACATAGCAGTAATGTTTGCAAATCAATGGTGAATTTTGTCCTCCAGGTTTCCTAAGGAGGAAAATACACATATATAAACAACAGAGACAAAGGGCAAACTACCAGCAAGGCTAAACAACATATACTTGTCTGTTTGGCATATTAAAAAATTACACACTGCAATGATTGCTGGCAATAACCCCCTGCCACCTAACCATGCTGAAAAAGGTACTGTAATTCAGCTCTTACTCCTTTCAAGTGCTCTTTGTGATACTTCTTGTTGTCACTCAATTGTTGCAACGACTTAAATGGCAGACCTTACGTTCACCTACTCACCCACCACACAGAGTTTTAAATGTATCCTGATGGTTTGGCTCTCACTTGTCACATGCCTAACTCTTCAGAAAATGCAGAAGAACTAGGTGACGTGGCCCTTCCTCTTCATTTTCTAAAGATAAATTTGGGCACTAGGAATCTCAATTTTGTCAGGAAACATTTATGTGCTAATCGTTTCCATGATGTGGAATGACATTGAGAGAAAGGTTAGGAAGTCAACAATAAAGAGTTAGAGAATATATATAGGCATTGGGTAGACAGAGAATGAAGAATATTCCACAATGAGAACTGGTAGGAGGGATGAAATTCACTTTGACATCTTCAGAAGATAGTGTATAGAAACACACTCTTGCATGGGAAACCCACAAACAACATCATCAGGTAGGAGTAGATAAGACTTCGGGAAATTTTGGTGGCAGATAGAACAGGACCAAAGTATAAGGAATATGGACATAATATGCTGCCCTTAAAAGTTTCCATCTATTTCAGAGACATAGCTAAAACTTTTCTATCAAAATTATTTCTAAATAACACACAAAATCATGTGAATTATTCACATTTAGAGGTACCAAGTGACATTTCAATATTTGTATACATTGTATACTGTTTAAGTCAGACTAAACATATGTATAAACCCAAATGTGTATCACTTCTGTGTACTGTATCTTACAATTTTTTTTAATTTTTATTTTGCAATAAAATTCAGTTCTACATATCAGCCACAGATTCCCTTGTTCTCCCCCCTCCCGCTCCCCTCACCTTCCCCCCAGCCCGCCCCCCATTCCCATCTCCTCCAGGGCAAAGCCTTCCCCACAGGCTGAGATCAACCTGGTAGACTCAGTCCAGGTAGGTCCAGTCCCCTCCTCCCAGGCCGAGCCAAGGGACCCTGCATAGGCCCCAGGTTTCAAACAGCTGACTCATGCAATGAGCACAGGACCCGGTCCCACTGCCTGGATGCCTTAAAAACATACTCGAAAGGTCATTATCAATTGCCAATAGCTCATCAATTAGGCTTGGGTCCCATGAGCACCCACACTTTCCATGCTGGAATATTGACTGGCTTGATCTTATACAGATCTTGTGTAGGCAATCATATCAGCCATTTAAGTGTGACATAGATGTCCCATTTGTGGCTGAGGACTAAAATTTCACTGATTTTGACCAGATGTGTTTCTATGTTAGCCACCAACAACTAACTACACACACACACACACACACACACACACACACACACACACACACAGAGAGAGAGAGAGAGAGAGAGAAAGACAGAGAGAGAGAGACAGAGAGAGAGAGACAGAGAGAGAGAGACAGAGAGAGAGAGACAGAGAGAGAGAGACAGAGAGAGTTTCTCTAATGTGATCTGAGAGTGCCATTAATTTATGATTATAGTGATATGAAGTTAGAAGGTAGTTTTATACAATGTCTAAAAATAATAGTAATAAGTTTGCTTTTAGGTGTTTAAGCTACCCAACCACAAACTGTTGGCCTGGTCTACAGTACTAGGCATAGATAGATAGGTCCCTGCTGTGTATTGGGCCTTAAATCCCCAAATAAAAATCTCTGTGACATTCTTTCACCAATAGGCGTATCTTCCCATGCTTGCATTACTGTAGCTCACAGTGTTCACAACTGTGTAAAACTGTTCACTACTTTTTCCCAGTGACATTCGTAATACTTTCAGTATTTGTTAAAACTAATGGGGGAAAACTTGTTTTATCTATGTCCTGTGACCAAAAGCGTAGTATCCTCAACAATAGGATCTTACTGTCAAGTTCTAATGGATAACCAAAAGCAATGGCAATAGACTATATTATTTGGGAGTTTCTGGAATATTCTTGATCAGTAACTCAAGGGTATGTATTTCACATCTGGCACTGAGCTTTTATTTGGCACTCTGTGGCTCCTGGGAATCCCATTGGTAAGGTGACATCAGTTAGATTGTCTTATAAGAATTTTCTCTGTGTCTCTGTGTCTCAGTGTCTCTGTCTCTGTCTCTGTTTCTCTCTCTCTGTCTCTCTGTCTCTGTCTCTGTCTCTGTCTCTCTCTCTCTCTCTCTCTCTCTCTCTCTCTCTCTCTCTCTCTCATGTGTCTGTGTGTAGCTTTTACATTTTCATATGGCTTTTTCAAGCATCCTTAGTGTTAGTGATCCCTTCTCACCCTCTCCTCTGCCGTACCTTCCCACCAATTCTCCTCTGAAAACTGTCTCCCCATTACTCCCTCCCTCTTTCCCCTTCAGATTACATGTATTCTTCCCTCTTTAAGATCTTTCTTCACCCTCCTCACCAGCAGTCCCTTTCCAGTTTCCTGGACTCTACAGGTACTCTGAATTAACCAGGCAATTCTAAAGATTGCATCCTAGGATCCATTATATTAGTGAGAACATCTGACATTTGTCTTCCTTTGAGTTTTTTCACTTGGTGCAATACTTTATGTTCATTCATTTTTACATACAAATTTCATAACTTATTTATCTTTACAGTTTGCATAGTTCAGAAAAGAGCTACAAACATCATTGTGCGCATTTTCGTGTGAACAATATTTTGAACTTACAGGGTAACCATTGAGGAATGCATTTGCCCTCTCATGTATTATGAATATGTTTGGCATGGAAGAAGCTATCATGCTATGTTCTAAAACAGCATTAGCATCTAATAATCTCAGCTCTGAGACACAAGAGTTGTTGCTGTTCTACATCCCAACATTTCATAGGTTTTATTTTCATTTGTATTAAGTAAAGTTGGTATAAATTTCTCTTGAGATTGCTTCTCTGATTAATGTGTTATTTAGACTGATGATTAATTTTCCAGATTTTTTTCACTTATATAGTTATCTTTGTTATTTATTTCTTGCTTAATTCCACTGTAGTCAAAAAGAATACCTTACATGATTTATACTCTTTAAATTTTTTAAGGTGTGGTCTATGGTCTGGAATGTAATCTAAGTGAAAGTTCCATGCATGTGGAGAAGAATGCATTTTGTGTTGTGGGATGAAATAACCTACATGTCAGTTACATGTACTAGATTGGTTGTTTTACTCAGTTTAACCCTGTCCCTTTGGCTCTGTCCATTTATGATTAAGCAATGTCAAAGTCTACAATTATAATATGGAAAGCATCTTTTAATTTCTGTCTTACAAACTTTGATGCTTTGTTGTTAGGGGCATATAGGACAATGGTTACAATGTATCACTAATGGATATATGCATTTAACATGATGTGAAGTCCTCCTTTATCTTTTCAAATTCCCTTGCCTTAAGGTCTTTTCTGTTTGATATAGATATTGGTATATCTACTTTTAAATCTAGGTTGTCAATGTATATTTCACTCTATCCATTTACATTTTTTAATTACTACTTTGTTTTTTAGATTTTATTACATCATTTTCTCTTCCCATTCCTTCCTTCATACTCTTCCATACACCTCTCCTTGCCCTCTTTCAAATTCATTGCCTCTTTGTTCATGAATTGTGACTACATGTATATATGTATATGCATATACATATATATATATTTCTAAATACAACTTGCTCAGTCAATATAATATTATTCATACGTATGTTTGGGTGGGTGACCATTTGGTATTGAATAATCAATTGGTTCACTCTTCCCTTAAAAAGAAAACTATTTCTCATACTCTCAGAATTCCTATATAAGGTATTATAGGTAACAACCTATAGTAGTCTTAACATCTGAAGCAGTTTTTTTCTGTACAAAATGCATAGTTGAGTCTTACTATTCTAGCCACTTTGACCATCTCTCTGTTTTAATGGGTACATTTAGGCCACTGGCTTTCAAAGTTAATACTAAAATAGTGAGGTCAATATCTACTGTGTCGGCTACCTTTATAATATATTGGTCAATTTGTTCCTGTTTTTCTTTCACTCTTTACATACTTGTACTTTTAATTGAACATTTTATATGATTTCATTTTCTCACATTGATAACTCAGTTATAGTTCTATTTCTTTTCAATTAGTAGTTACTATAGAATTATTAATATACATTTACAGCCCATTCAACTCCAACTTGAAGCAATACAATACTATGTCATGGACAGTTTATGTATGTTCTAATATCAAAACAATCATAATTCTTGTTTTTATCCTTTAATTATTGCTGACGATTCATTTCCCTAATATAGAAGCATATATATATATATGACATATATATATATATATATATATATATGTCTGTCTATAGGCATATCTTCCCATATATATGTAGTTAAATGCCTTTGCCTACCATAGTTTTGCAGATTTTTATCTGTTACATAAATGAAGAATAGGAAACGATAAGAGTTCTAATTTTACTCTTACTTGTATCTTATTGCAATACTCTCCATTTCTTTATGTGGATCTTTTCCTAGTCTACATCATTTTCTTCCTCAGAGAATGTTGAAGCTTTCGCTTTGGAGGCATAGTGGGCAATTCCCTTTACTGTTGTGCAATCCTCACTGAGGACCTCCTGATGACACTCAATGGCTCTCCCTGAAGTTCTAACTTACAGATTTGTACATACTGTGCCTCTAGTCATTCATCAGTTACATTTTAGGTTTCCCTACTATATTCTCCTTTGTTTGGAACTCCCACAGACGAATTTCTGCACTTTATGGTCACCTATCTTTTTCTCTTGTGCTGAGGGACAGTGGTTAGCCTTGTAACATTATTTCTCTAATGGGTGCGAGAATAGATGCTGCTTTTTTAGTTGTCCAGTTTTTTTTTTTTTTTGCCTCCTGTGGGGGTGGAGTGATGACTTCCAAGCTTCTCAAATATGAAATGGACAAGTGAAAATTACACATCACTTATTTTTCCAAAGCTGTGGTAGTGGGTGTTGTTCTTTGCTTGCCTTTGTCTCCCAGGAAACAAGAAATGTTAGACCAGGTTTATACATTGAATCTCATCTACTTTCAACATTTCAAAACGTTTCATGTTTATTTCTCTTTGGGCACCCTCTTCTTCCTCAATGTATTTCCATTTTCTACCTTCATCTCTAAGAGATGAGATAGTAAAGGACATGCATTTATCATCTTTCTTTTCAAATAAGCCAGTGTTTATGTTCTTGGCTATTTTTTTTAAATCTAATATTTTATGATCTAAAGAAGCAAATCCATTAACTGCTTAATTAGACAAGTTTTACATATTGGATCTCATCTACTTTAATCAACTTGAAAAAAATCTCAAATTCATTTCTATTTGGAGACTGTCTTCTTCCACACTGTATTAATTAATCTATCCATTTGTTTCACTTCCAACAGATACCCCTACTTTGTTCATTTGTAGTTAAGTATTTACATCTATTTTTCTTTTCGTTATATCTTTAACAAAATGAATCATGATTAAAACCATGAACCCTTGCATTATACCCACACACCCCATACTCCCTAAATAGAAATTCATTTTCACACAGAATAGGTAACTGTCCAGAGCCAACAAATTCTTTATCATTTATCATTACTCTTAAAAAATGGGCCAAAGGGCTCTCCTCTGCCCTGTGCATGATATTGTTGAACTGAGTCAGGAAAGGACTGGATTCCCAGAATTGCTATGCGAAGGGCAGATAGAGAGGACTTGGCTAGTTCATGTGGCACCATCCCCTTTCATCTTGTCTATGGTTTTGATTTGACTGTTTGCCAGTAAAGAAGGTCAGAAAGCTGAGGTTGGCTCCTGAGTACAGTGATTGGGTTTTCCTTACATTTCACTCATTGTGACAAATGTGGCCTGGCCAGACTTCACTGTACCCCGAAGACCTTCCAGGTATGTTTCATCTTATTTTTCTTCATCCAAATGTGCAATCCTGAACACATGACTGTCAGAAACCACACCTACAAAGACATTAAACCTTTAACCCTAAATTGAGTATGTGTTAGAAAGAGATAAATTTGTAAAATGTGTTTTGTGATGGTGTTTCCTGATTTCCCTTTTGTAGCAGCAATCTTAAAAGTTCTTATTAATAAAATCAAACCTGAGGCCAGTTATTGGGGGTGAATACTGGTAAATCAGAGAGACAGAACAAGCCACAGCTAACCTCACCTGGCCAACTTCTCAGCTCATCTTGTTTCCTCAGACTGGAAGCCTCTGTGTCCTCATATCCGAATAGATCTCAGCTGAACTGTGCTGCTAGAAGCCTGAAAGCTTAACCAGCCTAATGCTTCTAGTTTCTGGCCCTCACGCCTTATATACCTTTCTGCTTTCTACCATCACTCCCTGGGATTAAAGGCTCGCTTTCTGAGATTAAAGGCGTGAGTCACCATGCTTGGCTGTATCCTTGAACACATGAATTTCTGCCTAGCTCTGCCTCCCAAGTGCTGGGATTAAAGGTGTGTTCTACCACTGCCTATCCTCTATGTTTAATATTGTGGCTGTTCTGTCTCTGACCCCAGATAAGTTTATTAGGGTGCACAATATTTTGGGGAACACAATACCACCACATCCTTTCATGTGAATTACCATCAACTTGTAAGTGATACAAAATACTTTTTAGACTGCTCTGTGTCTTTTCAACACTTAAACGTTCAATCAAGACTTCATGAACACATGCATGTTTCCTTTTGAAAATGTATTGTCTTTCCTCCTGAATAAAACACCATCTTAACTGACTATCACGAGCTTTCTAGTATTCCTGATCCTCTCAATGTTTCTCTTCCTTCACCATTGAAATATGGCTTATTTATTTCTCCATTTAATAAATATTAATTTCTCACTCCTTCAGTTTTCTAAGTGACAATATTTCAAACTTTCTAAATGATTATTTTAAATAATTTGCTCACATGACTAAAAAGTACGAGAGTATGAAATAGTGTTATGTATAGATGTTCTTTAGCCTGAGAAAAAATGGTTTCAATGATCCTTTCTCCTCTCTATCTGTCACCCCCTCCTTTCTGTCCTTATGACTTTAGGCTATTTTCCGTCTTGGAACGTTGATCTCAATGGTTTATTTAATGATTTTCTGTGTGAAGGGGTAAAATAGTCCTCAGATGGTCATCTACTCTTTTTTTTAAATCTATGGATTATAGAAGATGATCTACTTTCCCAAAGCTTCCTCCAAAAAATTCTAAGGAGGTTTTCTGAATAACTTTCTGATGTCTTCATCAGTATCCATAATTAAATGTAAAGGATCCTTAATTAGACACACAAGAGCAGAAGATGTTTCTCAAAGGCAGGATGCTTGCATAGCACACACAAAGTATTGAGTCATTTCCAAGCTCCATAGAAACCAAATACAAAACAAACACAGAATTTAGGGTTGGCTGGTAAGATTGCTTGGCAGGTAAAAACTCTAGCTACACAAGCTTAATGGACTGAGCTCAATCTCCAGAACCCATGGTGGAAGGAGACAGAGAGAACCAATTCCCTAAAGCTGTCCTCTGACTTCCACAGGTATGCTGTTTTGTAGAAACACACACACTCACCATACACACATAATAACAATGAATAATATTAACAATAATAATTAATTAATGTAGGGAAGGAGGAAGAGCAGCAAGAAAATGAAATGATTTAGAACAAAGCACAATGACATATATATGTGGAAAGCCATCATGAAACTCATCACTTTATAGACAAAAACAATACATGGCAAATAGTAGTAAAACAAAGAATTAAAATATTATCAAATAAAACAAATCCTATGTGGTTCTGAAATAAATGATTCTTCTCAACATACTACAAGATGGTTCACTGGGAATATACAGGCAATGATGACATATCTACTAGAAAGCAAACAAAATAAAATTCTTATTGCAATTGTCAAACATTTAATATCCTTATGCTTGGGTTTTCTGGGAGCACAAATGCATGTAAACTAGGGGAGGGGCTTCAAACCAGTCCCTGGGTGAGCTAGCTCTGTCAGAATGCTTAGGGGTTGGGCAATTGAGACTGTGCAAACTAATAATGAGTGTCTGAGGAAAACACTGCTGACAAGAAATCCACACACAAGCTGGGCAGTGGTGGTGCATGCCTTTAATCCCAGCACTGGGGAGGCAGAGCCAGGCGGATCTCTGTGAGTTCAAGGCCAGCCTGGGCTACCAAGTGAGTTCCAGGAAAAGGCGCAAAGCTACACAGAGAAACCCTGTCTCGAAAAACGAAAAAAAAAAAAAAAAGAAAGAAAGAAAGAAAGAAATCCACACATCCACACATAGTCTGGATTTGAGGTTCTGGGGATACAAAGGATGGGGAATGAAAAGTGAAAGACAGAAAGATGAGATTAGAAGGCAAAAAAAAAATAGCTTTCCAAGACTAAAGTTCATGGCTCCAAAACTTCCTATTACTGGAAATTGTTAAAACTTGTAATTTTATTTGTGTATTAGTGAAAAGGCTTGCCTAAGTACAAGAGGAAGAAGGAATTTGGAGGGCTTGGATGAAAAGGAGTGTCAAGATTGAGTGCCTGCGCCTTTAATCCCAGCACTTGGGAGGCAGAGGCAGGCAGATCTCTGTGAGTTCAAGGCCAGCCTGGGCTACAGAGTGAGTTCCAGGACAGGCTCCAAAGATACACAGAGAAACCCTGTCTCAAAACAACCAAAAAAAAAAAAAAAAAAGAGTGAGTGCCTGTGAATGGAAAAGCCACTGAAGCCCTCAAAGAGTCAGAGCTGATTGACAAGTGGGACAGCTTGGGAGGATGACAGGATGACTAGAATGGTGTCTAGGTTTGTGACCTATATATGTGAAGGAATGATAGAACATACTTAAGCTGTGAAAGTCTGGGTAAGGAATAACATCAATAGATGATTGACTGGGAGTCCTCTCTCTACAAGCATGCTGACCTTTAAAAATACCATTTGCTGAAGGGAGTTGATACCCCAGCTGCTGCCTCCTCTTCAGAGTTTACTGACGGTCTTTATTTTGCCAATAAAAATCTCAAATCACTGATTCAATCTAAAACTATAGCAGTCAGTGCCACCAAAACTTGTATGATCTACACTTGAATTTAATAGTGGATGTGATGTAAACACATCTGAGATTCCCGCAGAGAAACAAGGCCTTGGTAGAATTTGAGGTCTGAAGAAGAGATGATGAACATTGTATCAATTTATAGTCACACATGCAGACTGCTAAGTATGGCTTACAATATAAATTTAGAAAGTGTGAAGTAGCCCCACCCAACTTGTGGGCTTACCTATTAATTCATTTTCCCATTGTTCATACTCACTTCATTCTTCCTGATCTAAAATTTTTCTATTTAAAGCTCATCTGGAAGCTTCAAGTTTCTAAAGGAAAAATGAACACAAGGCATCTACATCTAATTCGTTTCTCTTTAAGGGATTAAAAAATGATGGAGGTAAATGAATCTAAGAATTGACTGAGTTTTGTTCTCATTTATATCATTGTTTTTTCTCTCCTCTTCAATTTTAGTTTCTATCTCATTTCTGTCTTAGTTTCCTTAGTCCACTATGTTGTACTAAAACAAAAATATATAGTCTTGGTACTTTGGTTCATGATTTTGGTAGTTGGGAAGTAGAAACAGCTTGTCTTAGGAATCTGAAAAAGGTCCACAGATCTGAGCTGCAACATGACAGAGAAAGCAACTGCTTGTATAATGGGCATGTGTGCCAGAAAATATTAAAAAGTGTTGGGAAGAGCTTCTTGCTCTCCCAATTATAATAGCTAATTTTTGTGGGAATACCCGGTTTTGTAAAACATACTCTAAGCCCTGATATAAGTGGAGCCTCCATGATCTAAACTTGTCAAGGTCCAAACAGCTCAACATTGTCACACTGGAGACTAAGCTTCTAGACAATGAAACTGTGGAAATAGCGCACAGATAAAGGCCAGCATTCATCAAGGTATTTGCTTTCTTTACAGACTAAAGTGAAAGCTCTCATGGTTTAGCATCTGTTTTTGATATTCTATATGAGAGATGGGCTCTGAAATCATGAAATAGAGATAACTAAGATAGTTTTCAAAAGTAAAAGGCAAAGGAAATATTTATAGGATAACAGATCAATGTAATTTATCCCTGTATATGGAGACAGAAGGCTACCTCATTCACATGAGCTATCACTGGGAAGGTCACATGAATAAAATCAGCTTAACTTTAGGCTGACACTCCCAGTATTAAGGTTAAGAACAGTAGAACACGCCCATCTTCTGTCTTGTTTGTCCATATTCTCCCCTAAGTATATGAGTTTCTAATAAATACTCTTATATCCCTGTTTATTCATCCTAGACTCCTTTTTGATCATTCATGCACTCATGTACTAGATACCACTTAGCCTCTTTGGCTTTATCATCCAAGGCGAAACATAGCAGGCAGGCAATAATCCCTGACTAACAAAATCCTAAGTATGAGTATGAGTAAATATAAACAACAATAGACTTGATAACATGGGCTGGGGAAATTCAGGATGCATCAAGCCCAAAGAACTGAGGAAAGCTGAAAGTGGGAGAAAAAGTCTTTCACAGGGAAGAATATATCAATAGATTATCCAATGTCACATGATTATCCAATAGATTATCCAATCCCACATGTGTATATGTGAAAACACGTAATACAAGTAACATTATACAGACTGAGCAGGTATGTATGTAGTACATGCACATATATTTTATATGTAGTAATATGCACATATATTTATACATATATGCATGTAATAACAATTAATGAAAAACATAGGCCTTGAGTTTAAAAGAGACCAAGGAGGGGGACATGGGTGGATTTGGGAGGAGGAAAGGAAAAGAGGGATATCTAATTTTAATATAATCTTTAAAAAGTAAGAGAAATAATTAATATATTGAAAAAATATTCTCGATTACTTTGAGTTCTTTTATTTTTAGATTTTTTTAAATTTTTATGTGTTGACGTACATTTTTTATGTGCATCATGAGTATACTTGGTACTGTTGGATGCCAGAAGAGGGCAATTGATCCCCTAGAGTTGACATTACATATAATTGTGAGCCAGTTTGTGGTTACTGTAACTGAACTCAGGTTCTCTTCAAGAGCAGCAAGTACACTTAAATTCCAAGCCATCTTTTTGGCTATAACGTGAGTTCTTGTGCATTGCACTTCACTCTTCCATGTACAAAGATATGTTTACTATTCTGTATTAATATTCAGATAGTTATTTAATAACCATTAGATCAAGCACTGAATATACATGTAAGTCCTGGACTTATCAATAGACATACAAATCTCAAGCAACTTGCAACCCAGTGAGAGAGATGCTGAGCAACTCAATGATGTCTTTCAAAATAAATTTTAGGTGGAGATACGTGAAAGAATCTAAGGTAGCTGAGTAGAGATGTGTAGATTTCAGACTGAGCAGTCAAAAGAGGTGACCTGAGGGAACTGATGCCTTAGCCAAGTTCATAAGGGAGAGAAAATATTGTCTGGATGGAAGAAGTGAGTGGGAAACTTTAGAAGACTCTAGACAAATGGTTCTCAACATTCCTAATGCTGTAACGCACCTCATATTATGGTGATCCCCAACCATAAAATTATTTCATTGCTACTTCATAACTGTAATTTTGCTACTGTTATGAATAGTAATGTAAATATCTATGTTTTCTGATGGTCTTAGGTGACCCCTGTGAAAGGGTCATTTGACCCCCAAAGGAGCTGTGACCCACGGGTTGAGAACCACTTCTCTACACAGTCTAAGATATTAGGGGAACAATTTTAATTTGTTTGGCACAAGTGCAGCAGAGAGTACATGTGTTTACAGGCGAGAAATAGACCAGAGAAGATTATCAAATAAAACATCTGAAAAATTTCAGCTTGTTAAAGTTTGGAAGCATCAAAATACATTGGCCCAGGGTTCACTAGAGTTAGAGTCCTTTTATGGTCTAGGAATTCTGATTCAGTAGGCCCCACAACTCTGCATTTGAAGCAGTTTCTTATTTTAAGCCATGGTGCTGAGTCTTGAATCTTGAATATTCAGCAAAGATATTTGATAGGGATCCTGAAAGACTTAGGGCAAAATTGATGGGGCTTTTGCTTGGAGGAAAGACAGGATAGATTACTGTTAAGAACCAAGACAGAAAAAAAAAATAATAAAAAAAAAAGAACCAAGATAGAAACAACAAACAAATAAAAACATTAGAGACAATCTCAAAGAGAGTTTTGATGATGCACCCAATTACATTTTTGTACAATAGAATTTTTTTTAATCATCCAAAACAATGTTATCAGATTGTTCGGGCTTGTTAGCTATATGCAGATTTGAAGGGAGATGACTCTTTGCTGTCTTCTAGGTTTGTATGAAAAGGACTTGAAACAGCAAGACTCTGAGGAGTGGTCAAAATAATGGAACCTGAGCTTTATTTATGGTCCTGACTAGAGACACGATATTCTGAATGAACGGGAAGGTTATAACATTCTTATCTAGCTAGAGCCTCTTGATAAGGAACAAATACACTTTTGCTCCCCCATTTTAGGCTTCTTGTTTCATATGGCTTTGTTTAGGCTTTTGGGTTGTTTTGTTTTGTTTTGTTTTGTGTTTGTCTTTGTCTTACTAGCTTTTTGCTTGCATAGTATGGTTTCAGATTTTGTATTTTTATGGGTTTTGCTCTCTCTCTCTCTCTCTCTCTCTCTCTCTCTCTCTCTCTCTGCGTGTGTGTGTGTGTGTGTGTGTGTGTGTGTGTGTGTGTCTTCCTTTTTTAAAATTCTGGGGTTTTTGTTCATTGTTTAATTTTTTGCCTGTTTGTTTTTAAAGAGAGAGAGAGAAAAAAAGAATGTGGAGTTGGGTAGATGGGGAGGAGGAAATGATATGGGAGGAGCTGGGAGAAGGGAAACTATGACCAGAATGTGTTACATAAAATAATTGTATATATACACATATATAATACACACACACACACACACACACACACGTCGCTGTATTAGTAGCTCCTCCAGCCTCTTGAAAACTTCCTAAGTTCATAGTAAATGAAAAGCAATCCCTAAAAGTCATGTGGAAATAATCGGATACTGAGATGAGTCTTCAGGAGCGGGTATGAGGGAGACCCTGCCAGTTCTCCTGTGAAGTTGAAGAGCTTTTCTCTAAAAAGAAATTAGGTAATTCATTTTAAGTTAAAGTTAAGCGCTTGGCTTAGCTCTCTTTCATTTTTCTTCTTGTAAATCTCTGACTAAATTAATTAAGTGACTGTTTGAAACTGGCAGCCGTACTGACACAGGAGGCTACATGGTAAGCCAGCAACGTGAACAGTGAAATTAGAACAAAAGTTAGAATCTGCTGCTCTACCTAGGCTCTTTCTCCTCAGCTTAAAAATATGCCCACAACTTCAGAGCCCTTCATTCTAACTCTGGGCTCCTTCTTGTAGCAGGAATCTTAAAGAGTCTTATTAATAAAATCAAACCTGAGGCCAATTTTTGGGGTGAACTCTGGAAGATCAGAGAGACAGACCAAGCCACAGCTAACCTCACCTGGCCAACTTCTCAGCTGGTCTTGTTTCCTCAGACTGGAAGCCTCTGTGTCCTCATAACTGAATGGCTCTCAGCTGAACTGTGCTGCTCAAAACCTAAAAGCTTAACCAGCCAAATGCTTCTAGTTCCTGGTCCTCATGCCTTATATATCTTTCTGCCTTCTACCATCACTCCCTGGAATTAAAGGCTCACTCCCGGGGATTAAAGGCGTGAGTCACCATGCCTGGCTGTTTCCAATGTGGCCTTGAACTTACAGAGATCCCAGATGGATTTCTGCCTCTGGAATGCTAGGATTAAAGGCGTGAGTGCCACCACTTTCTAGCCTTTGTATCTAGTGGCTTTTCTGTTCTCTGACCCCAGATAAGTTTATTAGGGTGCACAATATTTTGGGGAACACAATACCACCACACCTTCTCTTCTTTGCAATAAAGTGTGCCAAATGCCCAGGTTCTGAAAGGGAAGTTCTGCCACCTTCCAGTCACATTCATCACAGCAGGAACACTTTTGTAGCTGATCCTGAAACCAACCACTAGATGAAGGCAAAGAATTCCTTTGGATCAGTGACAGCAGAGAATCCCACCACAATGAAACTGGACTTGGCTCTGAGATTCTACAATTGCCACACACTAAGGAAAAGTTCATGAACCGAAGTTCACCATTTTTCCCTCCATTCTTTCCTCTTTCTTGTTCATCCCATCATAAACATTAAGTGATGACCTAGCATGTACATGGCCCTGATAGGTCAATGATGACCAATATTAGCAAAATTTCTGTGCCCTCAAGAACTGTGTAGTTTTGTCAGAAAAATTATACCATGAAATCAAACAATGAATGCCTAGTAATCATATATTTATTTCATTTTACACCCTGACCACATTTCCCTCTCCACATGAGGACCAAGGGTCTTTTAAATATATAAAATAGAGTGAAGAAGCCTCAGTGGGATCAGATCTGTTCCCTTATCACAATTAACCCCCATTCTAAGTTTCAAATATAGCAGAGACCACTCAGGACTGACTGGTAGAAAGAAGGCAATTTGATATCTGTAGCAATTATATAGGTCCAGCTATTCGAGACCTTGAAATTTGTTTGACCTGATGATTAAGGCAATTTTAAGCATAATTTGTTTTGGTTTGGGTGGTACAGATTTGGAGGTCTGGGATGTTGAACTTTGATAATTTTGAAATGCCATGCAGACCCTGATGGGGCAGAGATAGGTACAACCCTTTGCCACTCTGATTCATGCCTGTCACAGCAATCCCAGGTGATATGACTTGACACCAATTAGTTGGTGTGCTCAAAAGGCATCCCTTCCTCCAGTTTGCCGTAACCATAGAGTGTCATGCACCTCTTCAAACATGACAAGTGGCATATAAGCCACTGCCTTCATTAATGCACTTCAGTGCTGACAGGTGGTGAGTTACAGGAAGATGTTGCAGAAGCGGAAAACACGATGAGCCACAAACACAGCATTGGGGAGGATTAAATTTCGTGATGCCTGGACAGGATGAAATAACCGTGAGATTTTAAAATGATTACTGTCCCAAAGCACAAACTCACAAGGTGCTTATAAACATCTTATACATCTCAGGAGACTTTTTGGACTAGAAAGAGCTAAGATACTTTCCAGAAGATTCCCCAGGATGAACTCTCTCTTGTACAGAGAAGAGTGAGAGTAAAATGACCTATAGAAATCTGCAAGTTTGTAGCTTTAGGATATTATTAAAAATTGAGAACATTCTCAAAACAAACAACACATAAACAATAACCTAAGACTGACTTTGACAGTCATTGTTTTACAAAGATGATTTATTAAGTTTATTAAGTTCCATTTGTTAAATCATTGCTGTCAGTGTATAAATATGTGACCTGGTAGTGTGAAACATACTGTTTCATCCTGAACCTCACCACCTGAGCCAATCTAAATCGCAACCTCTCTGCGCTTTGTCTCAACACAAGAGCCATTGGCTGGCTCCAATTTCCTATAAGTTTGCAAAATTTCTTGGCTTGAAAATCTTCAATTTATGCCTCCCTATGCATACTTCTCACTATGAAATTATGTCTTGTCATTGTATTGGTTCCTTTTTTGTAGTACAACATCTACTCTGAAATCTCATGAAATTTTAAGCAGAAAATATGCATGAATGTATGTATGTATACTTGTATGTATGCATGCATGCATGTATGCATGTATTTGAAAGACAATGGCTTATTCTACAGGATATATCTGAGGGGAAAAAATCAAGGTATAGAAAAGCATGCATGACTGACTCTCTTCATTTAATAGTGTATGTTTACATATGATCTTGCTCATGGAACAGCCAAGGATACCAACACTCAAATAATAAAAACATTAACTGTTTCATTTATATAATTATGAATTTGGGACTTATTACAAGTGGCATATATAGGCATATATTGATGATATGAATACCTTTAGGTGAGTAGCAAGCAGTAATGGTATTTCAGAGGTCCTCTGAAGAGCTTGCCATTTTGCATGGTCTGGTACCAGCTAAGAGAGTTAAAGCTGATGAGAAATAAATTGAGGCAAAGCAGAGATAAAAGTAAAAACATAAAAATGGAGACAATATAAATTTCCAAGGCCACAACACATTCTGAAGAGACCACTGAAATCTCAGAGACTAAACACAAAGAGTAATCAAATGAAATACATTCTAGTCTAAAGCAGTGCTGATTAAAAAAGAAATAGACTAACTAGTTAATGGTTAGCCCTCCTCAATCTGTCAATAAGTACAGAATGTCCATTGTTTATCCCATCCAGCCAAAGTAATGGCATTTACCTGAAGTTAGATGACAGTAATGCTCCAAATCTTAAATGCAAACTTAAAAAACACTTGCCTGAAGGAACAGCAACTCTACCATCTCATTCCATCAGTAATTCCTAATTGTGTCTTTTGGGACATCAATACAATAAGCTGTCCAATGAAGAAAGAATTGTTTGGCCCATCAAGCTTGGCAAATGTAACTAATTTTATTCCCTCTTACCCTCTACCCCAAGAGACTCAAAATATATGACAGTAGAGAAAAAATCCCGAGAACTTATAAAGAAAGAGCCTTTACTAACTCAGAATTTATTAAGTCTGTTTGATTATCGTTTTTAAGAAAGTCCTATGTCACGTAGGAAACACCACACTCTCTAGTATCAAATTTCTCTTCATTTGCACACTGTCAATGCTTAATTCTGTTCCTACTGTACCTGCTACCCTGTAGATAACAGCTTTTAGACTCAGGGCTCCTTGATGTACTTCATCTCTTCACGCATTTTGAATCTTATTACATTCACAAACTGAGAAATATTTTATAAGCATTAACTATAGGCCCTAAATTTTATCTGGTTCAATGAGTAGACAATTCAATATCAAATTCTTTTCAGGAATTGACAAACTTAATCCTCAAAACAAAGGTAAGCATTGTTCCAATTTGTGAAGAAGGGTCCTGAAGGATGTGAAGTTGCTTTACCTAAAACAGCAGTGAATAATTTGTAGAGTTTAGATCACAGAGCTCTGGCCTCATACTATAAGCACTATCTAGGGTTCATCTCAGAGGCAACCATTGGAGGATAATTATATTATAATTTCCCAAAAATAAGTTGAGTCCCAACACTGCTTTACTTTTCAAGTTTTAAACATGTTGTTAACGTATGTTATTATGTATTCAATAGGTCTTTTCTTCTCTTCCCATCAGTATCCAAATATCTATATCCCAAAGAATGGCCTACAAAAAACGTGCAGAACTCCAATGTCTGTATGTGTGGAATGAACACCATCTGTATATGGGTTGCATCTGATATCTTCACTATAATTGTCCTGTTGTTTCATTTTGTGTCTCATCAGGTTTCATTCCACTTTTATTACTGTCTTGTGCATATGCTGCATGAATTTAGGGTGTCAAGATAGAAACATATTGCATGTTAATACTTCCAATGCTTCTCAGTGTCACAGACCTTTTTTCTCTAGCTCCATCATCATAAAATATCATTATGAAAATGAGCTGCAATGGAGTTCCAGTAATAAACATGCTTTCTTTACCTGGGAGCTCTCACACTAGCTGGCCAATTAGCATACAGTGTGACATGCTGTGGGAAATTTGTCAAGAGCCCAGTTTGTCATCTACAGATAAGTAAAAGGTGGTTAATGTAAATTGCATTTCTGAAATTCATTTCGCTTAGCACAGTTCAGCAATGGCCTTGAGACTGAGCTAAAGATTGCTGTGAGGGTAAGTAACATAGTAGAGCTTTCCATTTGTGTGAGCATTCTTCTCCAGAGAGCACTTTGATGTTGTCCTATTTACTCCTCCTCGTTACACTTCTTTGCTTGCCCTAATGTGTTACGTACAAGAGAATCAGAACCAGAGCAACCGTTAGTAGCAGTTCCCCAGAGCTAGTAGCTTAAACTGTGTTAAGAGAGAATTTAACCCCAGCTCACATAGACTGCTTTGCCTGCGTAAATAGAAAGGCCTCATTTCAATGGTAGCCAATCATATCAGAAGCTGACTTGGTTCACCTGAAAGGCAGGAGAGTTGGTGGTTACACAACTCATCTGTTTTAGTGAACGCGATGACCAAGCCAATGCCCAGATTTAAGGTTTATCTAGTAAGCATGACATTTTAAAAACAACATATATATTTCATTAACAGTTAAAACAATGTGAAAATTTCATCACAAGAGTTATTTAAAGCACAGATATCCAAAAAGAAAAATGCATCACAACAATGTTGGTGTGAATTTTGTTTATTTTTATTGTTTATACATTTTTATACAGAGTGGTAGGTTTCATACTGACTTTCCTGATCAATGTAGTTTGACTATATTTATTTCCTACCTTTTTCTCCTGTACCTCCCTCCCCTTGACATACCTACCTCTTCTCCACAATTGTCCCTCTTCTTTTTCTATGTCATAAAAATCTTTGCTTGCTATTAATATTTAAACAGGAAGTATTTTTGTAAAGATTCATCTTTCTTACAATAGCTATTTACATCTCTCAATATACACTATATGTAATTTTGCTCAGTGGTAACCATTGTTTAAATTGTAGCTGTATGACATTTGTAGGGGAGGCGTTATGAGTGGGTAGGAGCATGGGTATTTGAAGGTGTGTGAAAGCAAGAGGTCAGCGTTGTGGTCCTCAGGAGCCATCCCCCCTGTTTTTTGAGACAGTTTTTCTCATTGGTTGACATGGGCTCAATAATTAGGTTAGGCTAGCAGGCCAGCAAACTCTATAGATAGTACAAGCATGTTCCATCACACCACACACCATGTGTATTGTATGGGTGCTTAAAATCTAGCACAAGTTTTCATGTATGTTGTAACTGGACATTTCCCTCCCTTCTGCCTGTTCACAAAAAATTGGCAGCAGTTTCCCAAATAATTTACTCAGAGGCTTAATATTACTTATAAATGCTCAGCTGATAGCTCAGACTTATTACTACCTAACTCTTACGTTTAAATTAACCCATAATTCTTATCTATGTTTAGCCATGTGGATTGGTACTTATTTTATTTCAACTCCTTTCCCTTCCTCTGTGTCTGCCTGGTGACTCTAGACTCCACCCTTCTCTGTCCCTTCATCTTTAGTTTGGTTGCCCCACCTATACTTCCTGCCTAGCTGCTGGCCAATCAGTGTTTTATTAAACCAATTTGAGTGACAAATCTTTACAGTGTACAAGAGGATTATTCCACAGCATTATATATGGCAGGTACTTTATTGACTGAGCTATCTCCCCAGACCTTGTATGGTATTTTCTTATGAACACTTTTTACAAGCATTATTTGTTCTCTGTAGCTTTAATATCTATATCTAATATCAGTGTCATGGCTATATCTACTAAAAGGTATATGCAGCATAGTTTATTTCTTAGTTAAGATAAATATGAATGTGTATATTTGAAATGAGTACAGTATCTGTACAGCACTCCTCATTGAAGTGACCAAATTCTGGCAAAAAAAAACAACTTAGAAAGGAAGAGTTTATTTTTGTTCACAGTTCAGAGGAATTCAGCCCATTGTAGAAAAGACACTGAAGCAGAACCAGCTTAATTAGCATTGCCAATGAAGAATAATGCAACACTGAGCTGATTTTTTTTCCTTTCCATCTTTTATTCAGTTTTCTTTCCTAGCCTTGAGGGTGTTGGTATCCATATTAAAGGTGGGTTTTTCATCCAAAGTTAAACATTCTTGGGAACACCCTCACAAATACACTCACCATTGTGTCTCATTAATAGGCTAGGTGTGTATTTTTTATTTGTTTGTTTGTTCATTTGTTTGTTTTTTTTAACACTTTCAAGATGAAAACCAAAATCAATTATGTCAATAACACCCTTTTTCAATGTGGCATTCAAATGCATCATTTTAAACCATAATATTTCACCCCGGCCACCATATACTCATAGCCATCTCTTAATGCAAAATATAGTCACTATAATTTCAGAAGTTCCCATAATCTTAACACTGTTCTAAAGTTCAAAGTCCAAAATCTCTTCTCAACTCAAGGCACTCTCCTAGCTGTTAACCCTCAGAAAATCAAAACATATGTTAAATAGTTCCAATACAGTGACACAGAAGAAGCATTTCCAGTGCAGACAGAGCAGAATGGGAGCAGAGGATGAAATGGTAGCATCAGAGCAAGATGGAAACCTAGTAGGACAAAAAGCAAATCCTGCAGATCCATGTCAGACATCTAGAGCTTGTGATAGCATCTTCTAGGCTCCTAAGGTCATGAGTGGCCCTGCCCTCCTGGTTTAACAATCTCAGCACATGTGACTTCTCTCTTGGGCCAGCTCCAATCCATGCCTGCAGCCTTTCTCAGGAGACATCCCATAGTTCTGGCACATCAAACGTTGGATGTCTGTTGCAACCTAGACTTCACCTCACAGCTCTGGCTTCTTTCAGGCATTACTCCCTTGTACACATTGCCTGGCTTCAGTGGCCTTTGAAGATCATAGTCCAAAGCTCCATGAGCACCATATGTATTTTGCTTCTAGCTGAAGATTTAGTATGGCTCCCCACTATCACACAGATAATGGATTCTGTTTATTTTGCCATGGAAAACTTGAAAAATACCTCCCTGGGCAGCTGTTTTTATGAAGGCAACCTATTCAATTGCATTATCATTTCAGGCTCTCTCTTTTCTAATGAATTCTTATTTTGATGAGCTAAGTGTAACCTCCAGTGTGTGGGACTTTATCCTCAAGGCAGCTGACTGGGTAGCTGAGAAAGGGGAATAGCATTGCTCAGCTTTCTTTCCCTTTTTTCCTTTCTTACTGAGTCTAGGACTCCAGCCCATGGGATGGTTTTACACTCAGGGTGGGTCTTCCTTCCATTAAATCCCCTGGAAATGTCCTCACACAGTTATGCTTCTTCATTAATGTCCTGGATGTTTCTTAATTCAATCAATGTAACCATTGAAATAAACCATTTCATTGACCATACTATTCTTCTCTATCAAATCACTTATTACACCCTTATCAATATATCTTATTGTTCTTCCATGTGTCTGCATCATTTTGGACTTCCTTAAATCAAAATAAAAACTAAAAGAAAATATTTCTGTCAATTCAAAACAGGTTTTATCTCCAATCTTGAAAAGAAAAACTTGTTACTGTATCTAACTTACTTCATTAGCCTTTGTGGCTTGATGGCTAAGAAACCATTGGTGTCTTTGCTCCTCTCATTAAGCTCAGTTTCCTTTGGTCTTGTTTCTAATAGACTGAAGGCCCAGTGTAGCTAATACATGATTATATTTCCTCATGCTTGTATGGTTTAATCATTGACTTTATAGTCTGAAGCTTGCTTATAATCTTTCCTTTTGAAAAGTATGCACAGACCACATTTCTTCCTATTTATCTTTTAGCATAAGTAGGTTTGCTTATACTAAAAGAAAATTTAGAAAATGTGGGATTTTTAAAAATGCCTAATTGCACCCAGTTTTACTTTGTTAGTACATTCATATGTGTCTCTATGCACAAATTTTTTTAATTATTTTTATTTTTATTTTGCAGTACAATTCAGTTCTACATATCAGCCACAGATTCCCTTGTTCTACCCCTCCCGCCCCCCTCACCTTCCCCCCAACCCACCCCCCATTCCCACCTCCTCCAGGGCAAAGCCTTTCCTGCAGACTGAGATCAACCTGGTAGACTCAGTCTAGGCAGGTCCAGTCCCCTTCTCCCAGGCCGAGCCAAGCGATCCTGCATAGGCCCCAGGTTTCAAACAGCTCACTCATGCAATGAGCACAGGACCCGGTCCCACTGCCTGGATGCCTCCCAAACAGATCAAGCCAATCAACTATCTCACCCATTCAGAGGGCCTGATCCAGTTGGGGACCCCTCAGCCATTGGTTCATAGTTCATGTGTTTCCATTCGTTTGGCTATTTGTCTCTGTGCTTTATCCAACCTTGGTCTCAACAATTCTTGATCTTATAAACCTCCTCATTCTCGCTAATTGGACTCCCAGAGATCCACCCAGGGTCTAGCCATGGATCTCTGCATCCAGATCCCTCAGTAGTTAAATGAGGTTTCTAGCACGACAATTAGGGTGTTTGGCCATCCCATCACCAGAGTAGGTCAGTTCGGGCTGTCTCTCAACCATTGCCAGCAATCAACAACAGAGAGGGAGAACAAGGAATAAGAGACCATGGTAAATGAAGACCACATGAGAATAGGAAGAAGCAAAGTGCTAGAGAGGCCCACAGAAATCCACAAAGATACCCTCTATGCACAAATTTTACCAAGATATGTTTGCACTGCCTTTGTTACCTTGTACCATGATCCTGCATAACCTGAGTTAATACATAATTTTGTCTTTCCTAGTAGTCTTTCTACATTAGTCTTCCCCACACTGGACATTTATAATCCACTGATTATTAGAATGAACTAGTTTAATTGTTATGAGCCTTACAAATTTGCATGGTGTCTTATTAAAATACAAAACACAGACATTGTTCCAGTTCCTTAGAAGATTGTCTCTGCTGTCTCCTGAGTTGATGCTATTTTCCCCTATTTGCATCTTATTAGACTACATTTCCACCTTCACTCAGCAGTTCTTCTTTCATGCTCCTTCTGCCTTCCAACACAACTTGGAATTCCCTGTGACAAGCATTTGATTTGATTTTCCCCTTGTTACAAAGCACCTTCTAATCTGTCAGAAAAGCTAACACCTTACATTGCTTACTCCATGAGCTGAAGCCCAGAGAGGCATCAGTGATTGTCAAACACATCAGAAGCCATGTAAAGATGGGCCCAGAGGGCCTTAATTCAGGGAGAGGGAGAAGCAAAGAGGGAGAGAGAGAGACGACAGGTGCACCTTCTCCGTGCAGGAGGGGAAGAGTGATGATAAAGGGAAGTGGAAGGGCAGCTTTGGTTTCTAGAAGAAACATTCTGCAGTGAGAAATGCCTAGGAATGAAATTGACTCCCATGATGGATTATTACACGTTGATAAGGGAGACCTGCAAATGGCATCGGTTAAACACCACTATCCATTCAGTGCATTAATGAGACAGCTTTCAGAATTCACTTGTATAAAAAGGGCTATCAATATAGGAGAAGTCCAGAGGTACTGTGGCAGATTAGAGCAGGATGAATGTCTGCCAGGGGGATGGATATTTTTCATGCTGTTCCTCATTTTCTTGCATGCCACCATCAAAACCTCAATGCCCAGAAGTCTAAGAACTCCAACCTCAGGCTTATAATAGCTACATGATAATTTTATACTAAATCTGAAAATACCAGTGGATTATTCATTCTCGTTAGCTCTCGAAGCTAACTTGACATTCTGGTGACAGAGAATCCACAAAGCCTTAAGAGCTAAACCATTTATTGTTCAACTAGATAACCAAAAACTATTCTGTATTTGATTGGACACCTTCTTAAATTAATACATCACACTATTAGACAATAGGCTTCATATATTGTTTGTTCTTTAATTTATACATTCTTAACTACATATTTTATAAAGGATTTAAAGCAGTTATCAGACTGTTACTAGAAAAACTTACTAGTATCCTAAATGGAATGAAAACAGAACAGCTTATCAGTCATGAAGTCATATTCACTGTGACTAAATGAGCTTTATTTCTAGTGAGCCTATGTCACCTCTACTAGCTTAAAATATGTCTTGCTATGTAACATGTAAGTAAAATCTCCTGCAAGATCAAACATCATGTTTCTGTCTATTTACTTATCAATTAACAATTTAAAAATAAAAGAATTTTGAAGACTTTCCATTGCACACTGGCAATTCATGTATGAATTAATCTTTGTGACATCAGGAAACACTGCAAGAATGTCAGGAAATAAATTACAAACTTCCAAAAGGATCAGACCAGCTGAAGAAATTTCAAGGAGTTTTAGAATATTTTATGTGGCTGAAATGATCACTTTTTTTCTCAGAAACCAGAATCACAAACACTTGCATTGAAGGCAACTGGTTACAGTGACATCAATTAAACTTCAGGAGATGGGAAAATGGCTGAGTGGGTAAAATGCTTGACCAGATTTCAGGTCCCCAGAAAAAGCCAGATGCAGTATCCTAGGTTCTTGGTCTGTAATCCCAGTGTGCTTCTACTGGATGATGGGGGCAGAGACAGAAGAGCTGGAAGCTGACTGGTCAGCTACTGGTGTACCTAGAGATGAACAAGGGAGACCCTGTCTCAAATAAAGAGAAAGACATGGAGTGTCTCAGGCAGCTGTCTCATGACCTTCACATGCAGGCCATAGCACATGCAACACACAGCAGCAGCACCTCCAGAACTCTGGGTCATGAGTCATCACAAAGTAATCACAAAGCTATCACATGAAGCTATTTGTAGAAAAGTCAATATCTTTATCTGCTCTCAATTTCACCTATTTATCCACTCCATTTCTCTTCCTTGTTAAGAATCTACCTGTAGATAATTTAAGTCACAAGGTATCCATTGTGGGAGATACAAGCCTCGTACACAGTGGGAGAGAAGACATGATAAACAAAAGAAGGCTAAGGTGCAGCTATCTAGCAACTATCTAAAAATCACATCCAAAGATTGTAGAGTGACTCTCATCCCTACAATCACTGCCCACTCAATAACTTGATTGAAGATAAAGACTACTGTTTTATATTTCCACAAAAGGAGTGCATAATAGATCATAACTAATAGACACTGCTGTTTAGGATTCCAATATTCAGTCCCTGGGATTCTTACTAATCTCTCAATAGTCCCTATCTGTGTTCTATATGTTCCAATCATTTTCTATAATACAAAATAATATGAAAGACAAAAACACTAAATTTCTAAACAAGCTCATATAGTTAAAAAAACAGTAATTATGATGAGATCTAACTTTTTTCAATAGTAATACTAAAAGCTAGCTGAAAATGAAGTAGTAACTGCATTCTAAATGTTTCTTCTTATACCCCCAGGTAAGAGTGATTCTTATCCATCAACAAATAAGCTTCTTTTTACAGCAGAGAGCTAGCCATTGAAATGCACAACTGGTCAAAATGTAGAAAACCACTGTCTATGGAGTGTCCAGCCCCAGTTGATACAGCTACAACATAAGACCTATGCCTAACACTCAAGGAACATCATGAGGAATGAAATGGAAAGATTATAGGAGCCAGAAGAATAAGACCATCTGCTGTGAGAAATGTCTTTGATATATATTACTGAAGCTGTAACCATGAAATCTCAAAAACATGCTTGCCTAAACAAGACCAGGAAAATGACAACACCAGATGACATGCAACACAGGGAACATCTCGCAAGGTGCCAATCCTAGATGAAGAGCTGTAGGCAATTGTTGCTGTTGAAGGGGGAAGATTCGGTCTACTCCAAGAGGAGCTCCATCGTATGTTATCCATTTCCAAGTGGTCAGTCCTAAATACTCATACATTCAAGATACACTAAATGAACTCAGAAAGTTGTCTACATATTTTTAAAGAGGAGGTCATGAATTTGAGTAAGAGTGAGGAAGACAGGAGAAGTTGGAAGAGTAGAGGGAAGAGTAGAAATTACATAAATATATTATTCATATATGAAATTGTCAAAAGAATTAAATTTAAACAAATGAAGCAATGCTTTTAAGATTCTGAAGGGAGACTTACCTATGACCTAGACCATCATATTCGGTGATATCACCAATCAAGTATGATTGCAAATAAAGTTTTCAGAAGTGCAAAGCCTCATGATTCCCTGTCACACATAATTTTCAGGAAATCTCTTAAGCATGTTCTTCTCTAAAATGAGGCCATAAACTGAGAGAGAAAAATATGCTCCATTCAGAAGACATAGGCAAGACCAAAGATGTGAAGAAAAGTGCCAGTATGTCATGTTCAAAGTTCAAAGTACACCAAGCCCAGAAGAGGTAAACGATGGGGGGGAGCAGAGGGTCCTTTCAAAAGAAAGTACAAGTTATCTCAATGACTATAAAAACAATGGTGCTCTAAAGGATTCCACATTTCTTTTTGTTGCTATTAGATGGGATGTGAAAACTAAGTAAACTTTTATACAAAGGCCATTAACTCAATAGTGATGCCTGTAAGAAGCGTAATCATAATATTCTTCTCTAGAAGATGCTTAAGTAGTCATTGACTTTAACTATGTACATATAAACATAAATTGGCGTATGCATGGACAAAAAAAGACATGCTTTGGTAAATAAAATCTAGCCAAAATTATATTACAATGAATATAATTATAATTCTGTAATTGTGAAAAAAACAGAGGTATACAGGAAGAGCAGAGGTAGAATGCAAGAGTGATGAGTCTTTGTTTATCACTCATGATTTAGTGCAATTACCGTAAATCCACAGCCGATAATAGGAACACTCACTCTGCCTTTCTTCCTTAATGGTCCCTGAGCTCTGAAGTTGGATATATACATTATAAGTTATGTGTATACACACACACACACACACACACATTCACACACAAGAGAAAGAGAAAGAGAGATGATAGATAGAAAGATAGATGATAAATATACATATAAACACACAGAGATAGATAGATAGATAGATAGATAGATAGATAGATAGATAGATAGATAGATAGATAGATAGATAGATTGATAGACAGATGATATATATACATACAAACACACAGAGATAGATAGATAGATAGATAGATAGATAGATAGATAGATAGATAGATAGATAGATAGATAGACAGACATACAAATGCGCAATTTATGCCTGAATGCACACTCTATGTCCAAACAGTTACAGGCACTTATTCTTAACCTATTGTACTTATCTGAGCCTCTGAATTATCCATTGCACACTCAAATAAGAAGTTTCTCTGACCAAGATTTAAAGTAGCACAAATCTATGAATATAAACATCCACAAATCAATTCTTTTTCCCCAATGTTATATTTTTTTATTTTTTATTATCTTTAAGAGATTTTCTATTCATTTTACATATCAACCACAGATTCCCCTGTCCTCCCTCCTCCCATCCCCCAGGCTTCTTCCCCAAGCCACCTCCCATTCCCACCTCCTCCAAGGCAAGGTCTCACAAGGGGAGTCAGCAGAGCCTGGTACATTCAGTTGAGACAGGTCCAAGCTCCTCAACCCTGCACCAAGGCTGCGCAAAGTGTCCCACCATAGGCACTAGGCTCCAAAAAGCTGGCTCATGCACCAGGGACGTGTCCTGATTCCACTGCCTGGGGGCCCCCTAAACAGTTCAAGCTAAACAACTATCTCACCTATCTAGAGGGTCTAGTCCAGTACCATGGGAGCTCCTCAGCTGTTGGTCCACAGTTCATGTGTTTCCACTAGTTTGTCTGGCCATCTCTGTACATTTTCCCATCATGATCTCGATGTCCCTTACTCATAGAATCCCTCCTCTCTCTCATCGATTGGACTCCTGGAGCTGGGCCTGGCACCTGGCCATGGAACTCTGCATCTGCTTTCATCAGTCACTGGATGAGGGCTCTATGATGACAGTTAGGGTATTCACTAATCTGATTGCTGGGGTAAGCCAGTTCAGGCACCCTTTCAACTATTACCAGTAGTCTAAGGTGGGGTTATCCTTGTGGATTCCCGGGAACTTCCCTAGCACCCTGTTTCTCCCTATTCCCATGATGTCTTCATTTATCATGGTATCTCTTTCCCTGCTCACCTACTCTGTCTCTGTTCCAACTGGAACCTCCCATCCCCTATGTTCTCACCCTCCATCCCTTGCCCTCTATCACTCCCTTCACCCTTTTCACTTTCACTTGTTTTCCTCAATGATTAAAGCATCGAGATACCAGAAAATAGATTTTCCTCACTTCCCCCCAAAACATTCAATAATAAACTCTTGCTTCCAGAAACTGTTTACAAAATTACTCAAACAAAGCTGGAATTCTTTAGTGGATTATTTTTTCTATCACCCTATAAAGAGAACACATGTTTCCTATGGGGGTCCCTAGATACAAGTAAAAATTAAATAGTGTGCAATTAAAATATTCTACTATAGGCTTTGCTTGGGTGCATTGGCATAATGTATATCTGTGTACAGAGCTTTCCTAGGTTCAGAAGAGAATGAGTTATCATGTTAATAAGCGTCACTTTTCAGTATGACATGTATGAGGAGTTCAGCCCAAACAACATGCCTAACACTGTTTAAGAAGCACTTTGAATCTTTCTTGGGGTCCTGTTTTCTAGGTAGGCTCCCTGGAGTTGTGAGTAGCAGTCTAGTCTTTGATTTACATTTAGTATCCTTCTATGAGTGAGTACATACC
Organism: Peromyscus eremicus; assembly: GCF_949786415.1. NCBI lineage: Eukaryota > Metazoa > Chordata > Mammalia > Rodentia > Cricetidae > Peromyscus > Peromyscus eremicus. The sequence goes on from NC_081416.1 coordinate 13,250,292, forward strand.
ATGTTTGTCTTTCTGAGTCTGAGTTACCTCACTCAGAATGATTTTTTTCTAGAACCATCCATTTGCCTGCAAACCTCATGATGTCATTGTTTTTCTCTGCTGAGTAGTATTCCATTGTGTATATGTACCACATTTTATTTATCCATTCTTCAGTTGAAGGGCATCTAGGTTGTTTCCAGGTTCTGGCTATTACAAACAATGCTGATATGAACAAAGCTGAGCAAGTGCCCTTGTGGTATGATTGAGCATTCCTTGGGTATATGCCCAAGAGTGGTATAGCTGGATCTTGGGGGAGATTGATTCCCAGTTTTCTAAGAAAGTGCCATATTGATTTCTAAAGTGGTTGTACAAGCTTGCATTCCCACCAGCAGTGGAGGAGAGTTCCCCTAGCTCCACATCCTTTCCAGCATAAGTTGTCTTCAGTGTTTTTGATCTTAGCCATTCTGACAGGTGTAAGGTGGTATCTCAGAGTTGTTTTGATTTGCATTTCCCTAATGATTAGGGATGTTGAGCAATTCCTTAAATGTCTTTCAGCCATTTGAGTTTCCTCTGTTGAGAATTCTCTGTTTAGTTCTATAGCCCATTTCTTAATTGGACTGTTGGGCATTTTGATGTCTAATTTCTTGAGTTCTTTATATATTCTGGATATCAGTCCTCTGTCAGATGTGGGGTTGGTGAAGACCTTTTCCCATTCTGTAGGCTGTGGCTTTGCCTTGTTGACCGTATCCTTTGCTCTACAAAAGTTTCTCAGAAATGGATGAGATCTACATGAACAACCTGGACATGAGTGGGGGTAATGAAGGGCAAGTGTCAAGGGAAAGAGAGCTTAGGGGAGTGGGAGATCCCAGCTGGATCAAGAATAGAGAGGGAGAACAAGGAATAAGAGACCATGATAAATGAAAACCACATGAGAATAGTAAGAAGCAAAGTGCTAGAGAGGTCCCCAGAAACCCACAAAGATACCTCCACAATAGACTATTGGCAATGGTAGAGAGAAAGCCCAAACTGACCTACTCTGATGATAGGATGGCCAAACACCCTAATTGTTGTGCTAGAAATCTCACCCAATGACTGAGGGAATCGGATGCACAGATCCACAGCCAGGCCCCAGGTGGAGCTTCAGGAGTCCAACTGGTGAGAAAGAGGAGGGTTTGTATGAGTGAGAATTGTTGAGACCAAGGTTGAAAAAAGCACAGGGACAAATAGCCAAATGAATGGAAACACATGAACTATGAACCAATAGGTAAGGAGCCCCCAACTAGATCAGGCCCCCTGGATAAATGAGACAGTTGATTAGCTTGATCTGTTTGGGAGACATCCAGGCAGTGGGACCGGGTCCTGTCCTCAGTGCATGAGTGGCTGGTTGGAACCTGGGGCATATACAGGGACACTTGGCTCAGCCTGGGAAGAGGGGACTGGACCTGCCTGGACAGAATCTACCAAGTTGAACTCAATCCTCAGGGGAGTCTTTGCCCTGGAGGAGATGGGAATGGGGGGTGGGCTGGGAGGAAGGGGGGGCCGAGGGAGGCAGGAGAACAAGGGAATCCATGGCTGATATGTAAAATTAAATTAAATTACAAAATAAATTTTTTAAAAAATGAAAAAAAAAAGAATCACTTTGAGGCCAGTGAGATGGCTTGTTAGGAAAAGGAGCCTGGTGCCAAGCCTGAAATTTTTTTTATTTTATAATTTGATTTAATTTTACATATAAGCCACAGATTCCCCTGTCCTCCCTCCTCCCGCCCCCCTCCCCCCAGCTCACCCCCCATTCCCTTCTCCTCCAGGGCAAGAACTCCCCTGGGGATTCAGCTCAACCTGGTAGATTCAGTCTAGCCAGATCCAGTCTCCTCCTCCCAGGCTGAGCAAAGTGTCCCTGCATAGGCCCCAGGTTCCAAACAGCCAGCTCATGCACTAAGGACAGGTCCAGGTCCCACTGCCTGGGTGCCTCCCAAACAGTTCAAGCTAATCAACTGTCTCACTTATCCAGAGGGTCTGGTCCAGTTGTGGCCTCCTCAGCTATTGGTTCATGTGTTTCCATTCATTAGGCTATTTGTCCCTGTACTTTATCCAACCTTGGTCTCAACAATTCTCGGTCATACAAACCCTCCTCTTTCTCGCCAACTGGACTCCTGGAGCTCCACCTGGGGCCTGGCCGTGGATCTCTGCATCCGATTCCCTCAGTCATTGCATGAGATTTCTAGCACAACAATTAGGGTGTTTGGCCATCTTATCATCAGAGTAGGTCAGTCCGGGCTGTCTCTTGACCATTGCCAGTAGTCTATTGTGGAGGTATCTTTGTGGATTTCTGGGAACCTCTCTAGCACTTTGCTTCTTCCTGTTCCCATGGGGTCTTCATTTATCATGGTCTCTTATTCCTTGTTCTCCCTCTCTATTCTTGATCCAGCTGGGATCTCCCACTCCCCTAAGCTCTCTTTCCCTCGACCCTTGCCCTTCATTAACCCCCCTCACGTCCAGTTTGCTCATGTAGATCTCATCCATTTCTCTGTCATTGGGCAATCTCTGTGTCTTTCTTAGGGTCCTGTTTTCTAGGCTGCCAAGCCTGAATTTGATCCCTGGTTCCATAATGTGAAAGGAAGGAGAAAACTGACTCCAACAGTTTGTCCTATGATATCCACATGCGTGCCTTGGCATACACACACACACACACACACACACACACACACACACACACGCATGTACAGATGTGCATGAGTGCATACACACACAGAGAGTAAAACAAAAAAGTACTTACTGGACATAAAAACATGGGATCTAGATTCAGATACTCAGGCTTCAATGCTGGCACTATTGCCAGTGTGGATGTGGTAGGTATTGTATTCCCTAATCCAAGAACAGAATAGTATTTTCAAGAGCCTTCATGAATTGCTCTTGTATTACTGTTCTGTAAGAAAAGACTTAAACTGATACAGACATAGGACATTTTATATCTATCACCTATATCTATCTATCTACCTATCTACCTATGCCTATGTATTCTCTAGTTAATCACTAAATCTTTGTTACTTCATCCTAGAGCTCAAATTATTCTAATTGCACCCATAGAGTGTAGCAATGACTGCTGAGAGATAATACTTATACGGAACTGTGCACAGTGCCAGGAACATCTGTTCCCACTCTCAGCAAATGCATATTATTATTATTCACATCACTTTTTGTCCTCAGAAAAATTATCTTGTATGAATAAAGAATAATAATAAATGTATACAAGAGACGTTTATTGCCAGTTTTATTTTTCAAAACATACAGCACATAGTAGGCATAATAAATAAAACTTCAAACACATGAGTAATGTTTCTTTTGTCTTTGTCATACTCTTTAACTATCATGTTGAATGTTGGGCTAGAATTTTAAAAGTGAAAATACATGCAAAGTCAGGGATGTGTTTTGTTTATTAATCACCACTGCAATTTTTTTGTAAGTTTACTCTTTTTAAAACGTGTTTTTTTTTCTGAGCAGGTGATGTGTAGTTGTAATATTCTCAACCACTGGAATGCTTAGATTAATGTCTTTTCAATTAATGTTTTTATTAAAAATATATTATCACTTAAAACAAAAAAATCACACTGAATGCATGCTACATTTTTTTAGTGGTGATAAAATTCACAGAAAGATTTCTTTTCTTGGGTCTCACCAGTAGGTGGAATATTTTCACACACATCTAACCACTAAAGTGTCACTTGTTTCTAAATAAATTCTAAGTTTACGTTTTGAAAAGAATGTACCCATCTATCATTCTTTTGAGACTTGTGTAGGAAGATGCAAAAATCAGCAAGATCCACCCTTGGCAGCTGTGATTTAGAACATATTGCAACAATCAAATTTGACACTGTTAACAATCTATCTGGCTCAGCCCTGAATTCAGATCCACTGACAGGTGAAGACCCAATGGTGCATAAACACCATGAGACACTCTAGAGGCTCAGTGAAGCTCCTTTGCTGAGCGTTTCAGCCTCAGTCTGCAACCCAGCTTCCTGTTAGGATAATCTCTTTCACAGGCTTTCAACTTTGCTTCATTTTACTGCGCAAGACCAAGTCAGGAGTTAAAAGGATTTCAATTGATCAATGTGTCTGTATAGTTGTACATATCGATGCTTACACTTTGCTTCTGCCAAAACATCTCTAGTAAAAATCCCAATGATGTCGATCTTATTAAATTATATTTCAGATGCTACTTTTGATTTATATATAAATAATTACCAAATGAATCTTGCGCAGTGTCTATTGAACTTCCCTGTGTATTAGAATAAACTATAGCGCACAAAAGTTCTGATAGTGGGGGTGAACTCCATTTCTACTACATCATGGAGTGGAAAGCAGTCATGTGTGTTTTAAGAAGGGCCCTTTCAAGCAGTTCCAATGGTCTACCAACTTTAAGACTGAAAAGACATGGACCAAAGACTGGCCCATGGGTGAACAGCTTCACCCAGGAGCTTGTGAGAGGTACTAAGTCCTAGATTGTTTGCTAGACACACTGTTTCTGAATGTTATCCAAACTATTATTTTCTAAGCTTTAATACCTTTGCATAAGCTAACGTTTCTTATCAAAACACTCATTCTAATTCAGTTGTCTAGTTATGTGGCCTCAGACTCTGCATTTCTAACAAGCCGTCAAGGACTCTCCATGTTGCTGGCCTGAAGAGTATTCTTTCAGTAACAATAATCTTTCTATGTGTTGGGAGTCATCCTTCTTGGAGAGGTGTACAGGAGGATTATATTAATTACTATGCTCTCACTCATCTATTTAGTGATGATAAAATGCTATTATGTCAATTACTACATAACAGTCCAAGAGCTTTCTCTGAGAAAATACTGATAACTCAGATTTAAAATAATACCTTGAGGCTGGAAGAAGTGAAGAGTTTGACTCAAAGACTCGTACCTGTGTCTTATTTCAGAGGCAGGATTCCCAGCTATATTTAGTCTTCTCAGGCTTCATGGTGATTGTGAATTAATTGTTGTTATCATTACATGCAAAATACATGAGTTATTCCGATTCAAAATGGAAACCGGGGGATTGACGAGTAAGTAATAATTCCAAGAGGCAGTCAGTTCCTTCTTAAATTTCAAATGGCGACGTGAAAGCAACAGTGTAGTTCTGTACTAGGACCCTCAATGAATGTGCCACATCAAACCAAAGATTTCTACCTGGAGACACTTTATTAATTCTGCTGCTAAACTGTTAACTCTCTGTACTTACAGTAACAAAATATACTGCTGAAAGTAATTTATCAAAGCATGAGCTTCTTAAATATTTTGATAAATGAGAAGATATTTTTGCAGTGCTTCTACCCTAGGACACACAAAACAAATATAATATACAGCACATCCATTCAAGCTCCTTTTAGAAGAGACAAATATAAACTCATGAAGAAAATAAATTGTAACACAAAGTGGTATATATTAGGTATCAATGAACAATAAAGACAACACTCATAACCATAATAGCTACCAATTATTGAATGCCTATATTATGACAGGTGTTTTATATTATGTATCCCATTTGATCACAGCAATCTCTAGATAGTTATAATTACTATTCTTACTTTGTAATCAATGAAAGAGAATATTAAGGATTTATGTCTCCTAAGGACTCACTAATATTAAATACTAAAATGGAATTCAAATCCAAGATTCATGACTCCAAATGTGACACTACCTCTTTAATGTCTCAATTGCCCTCCTATACCAAGCTACCTCTTGTGTATTCTTGGAGGTGAGTGAAGGAAAACATCAGCAACAAAGAAAGCTTCATGGGGATATTTGATGTGAGCTGTTCTCAAAAGACTGCTGGGACTTAGGTACAGAGAGGAAAAACATGGAGAGAAATTAAACCAGGAAATGAAAATGAGAAGGGAGCAGGATCTGGAAGCATGGGGGTGTCCGAGGTTGATAGAAATAACTTGTTTAGGGGATGGACTAAGGTTGATTATGAAAGACCTGAAAAAATAATCTCAGTGACATTGATCTAAGGACAGTAGCCTCAGAGAGGTTTCCTTGAGAGGTAAAGAGATAATGACTTCAGGATTTTCATAAAATGGATAAGACAAGGATGCAAAGTGGGAAAGGTAGGAGTTTGTAAATTGTCTAAGACGCCAGATCTGAAGCTGTGAAGATCTAACCATTCACAGTAGCATAAGGCATGAAAGAAAGGAATGGGCACAATGGAGATTTCAAACAGAGACTGAAAGGAACTATTTCTAATGCAGCTAATTGTAACAGAATAAATTGTTTATTTTGTTTGTTTGTTTTTCTTTTTTCTTTATTTCTTATTAAATTTTCTATTCATTTTACATATCAACCACAGATTCCCCCTCTTCTCCCTTCTCCTGCCCCCTAGCCTTCACCCCCAAACCTCCCCCCATTCCGACCTCCTCCAAGGCCAAGCCTTCTATGGGAAGTCAGCAGAGCCTGGTACATTCTGTTGAGGCACATCCAAGCCCCTCCTCCCTGCACCAAGGCTGCTCAAGGTGCCCCACCATAGGCACTGGGCTCCAAAAAGCCCCCTCATTCACCAGGGATGGATCCTGATGCAAGCAGATGCAGAGATCCAAGGTCAGGCCCCAGGCCAAGCTCCTGGAATCCAATTGATGAGAAAGAGGAGGGATTCTATGATCAAGGGACATTGAGATCATGATGGGGAAACATACAGAAATGACCAGGCCAAACTAGTGGAAACTCATGAACTATCGACCAATAGCCATGGAGCCCCCATGGGACTGGACTAGGCCCTCTGGATAGGTGAGACAGTTGTTTAGCTTGAACTGTTTAGGGGACCCCCTGGCAATGGGATCAGAATAAATTGTTAAGTAAGGATGGCCTCTAACAGAATTCTACCTACCATCTAGAAGACTACCCCACACCACACCAAAGACAAGGAGCTAAATATGAAGCAACCAAGAAAGACTGAAGCTACATCTTGGTGGCTGTGATATGATCAACTTTCTGCCATAAAAGATCTGGAAGCTAAGCATCTAAATATGAAAATAAAGGGAACATAGTCCAATTACAGCCACTAATACCCATGCAAGGATGACAGTATTAAGACCAGCCAGGAATAACAACTAGCAGAGAGTCAAGGTCAGCAGCTAACAAGGCACAATTCAGAGACAGACAAACAGGGCACTTAACCATCCCTAACCTTTTAGGCAGCATGTGACTATTACATGCCCATTTCCCTGTTTGAGGCTTCCATCAGGTCACCCCAGGAGAGCCCAGAGGACTAAACAATCTCACAGCAATCACATCAGCCTTGGTCAAGTTTTCCCACGGTCATATAAAAGCCCTAGACAAGAAGCTTCATGGCTTTATTTCTCTCTCAGAAACCCCTCCCACTCATGTGGGTTTCTCTCTTTTGTCCTTAATTTTCACTTTTTCCTCAGTGCTCACTTTCTGTAACACTTCTCAATAAAGCCCACTTTTGCTTTGCTTACTCACATGAGTGTCCACACGTTTAATTTACTGTTATGAGACAATACCTCCGGACCACTGTTGCAAGTCAGTGTTCGGTTACCTTGAGTGTACCCAGGTCATTAGGTCAAACACAGCTGGGCCAAAGATGGTTCTATGGCACTCAAAATTCCAGCATCGCTCATTCACCACATACACACTAGACAAAAGCCCTTACCTCCTGGGAAGAGCAGAAAACTCATTCATGTTGAGGATCATTCAGTGAGACAGATAAGATTACTGCTGTTGAGAATGGCCAAGAATCTCCTTGTATCCACTCTTCCTTCTAATAATACATCAAAGTCCAGCTGACGCCAATAAAAGCACAGGGAACCCTTCCTGTACCTTCTACCACATAAGTAGAAATCAAAGATTTTTAGCCAGTATGGAAGACACAGTTACAATGAGGTAGTCTTGCTCCTGATATTTGAAGCACATAAAGTTTACGTAAGAGAGGCAGAAGAACTAAGTAATGATTACATGAAGTTTACCATTGGCATTAGGGCCAGAATTACCCTAAAAGTAAAATCAGATAAAATATATATATATATATAAGGAAAACAAGCCTATAAACTACTTTCTCTTATGAGCACAGATATAAAAAAAAATCTATGGCGAAATTTTAGCTGCTTCAGTTCTGTCCATACCTATAAAAAAGAGTACATCACAACAAAATGTGGTTTATTAAAGAAATATAAACTTACTGCACATTTAAAACCACTGTATTTCTCCACACAAACAAGTTAAAACAGAAAAGTACTATATTTCAATAAACGCAGAAAAAGTATTAGAAAAATAAAATATTCACGGGTAATGTATCTTTATTTCATCAAATTAGGAACAGAAAGTAACACGTAAAATAAGACAACTAAAAATAATAATAATAAAACCTCCTAAGTAATAACATAATATAAATAATGGTCACTGTTTTCCCTTTTAAACTACAAGGGCATTTAATTTCAGCATTCTATTTAGTTTTGTACTACACATGGAAACCAACGTAATGAGGTAAGCTAAAGAAACAAAAAAAAAAAAAAAGATAGATGTAAAAGGAACTATTAAACCTGTCTATATAAAGCTACTTGTCTGCATTGAAATTCTCAAAAATTCTATTAAAAAGAGACAAGAACCAAAGACTGTGTTAAGTAACGTCAAAGATACAAGCTATTATAAAAATCAACTACATTTTAGGGTTGAACAAAACAAAACATTGACTTTATTCACAGACAACGAAATATATGGGGAAAATTTTAACCAAGTAATGAACTACTTGTGTTAAGAAGCTGCAAAATATCTTTGAGAGAAATTACCAAATGACCACCATGAGTGGATCAAAAGAGTCAACACAATCAAATATCACTTATCAACAACTCACTCTGTGGCTTCTAACTCAGTCTCAATTAAAATGTGGTAGAAATATATACAAAGGAAAAACATTAGTCCTTTTGTGAAGAAATGCAAAAGGACAGAATTTTGATAAAGAAATCAGGGACCTGTGCTTAGTGCATGAGCTGGCTGTTTGGAACCTGGGGCCTATGCAGGGACACTTTGCTCAGCCTGGGAGGAGGGGACTGGACTTGCCTCAACCAAATCTACCAGGTTGAGCTGAATCCCCAGGGGAGTCCTTGCCCTGAAGGAGATGGGAATGGGGGCTGGGCTAGGGAGGGGGGGTGGGAGGAGGGAGGACAGGGGAATCAGTGGCTGATATGTAAAATTAAGTTAAATTATAAAATAAAAATTTACAATTAAAAAAACTTAAAAATTAAAAAGAAAGAAATCAGTAGAGATAGGCCAATTATAGCAAACATGATGGAATTTATAGAAGTTTCTCTTTCACAAAATGTCAGTAAGGAAAAAATTATGGAAAGTACACTTCTTCAAGTCTAAATTGAACTATGGTTCTAGTTTCTGTCTGTTGTTGGGATAAAACATTTATCAAAAGCAACTTGGGAAAATAAAAGGTTCATTCAGTTTACAATTCCAGATTATAATCTGTCACTAAAGGAAGCCCATGCATGTACTCAAAAGTAGAAACTTGAAGGAAGATCAGCATGCTGCTCCACACAGCAGCAGCTCTGAGCCAGGAACTCACTTCACAGCCAAGGGTACAGCAGGAGCCACAGGAGCTTTTGCTAGCTCGAAGTCTGCCTTATACTCAGCTACCTTTCTTTACTGTGTTTTTATTGTTTTAATTATTTTTTCTAATTTTTGAGATTATGATATAATTATACCCTTTACTTCTTTCTCTTTCCTCCTTCCTAGCTTTCTTATTCAGTTCAAGATCAGCTGCTTAGGGATGGTACCGCAAATCTGGGCTTGCTCTCCCACATCAACTAACAGTCCAGGCAACCCCTCACAAACAAATCCACAGCTCCATTTCACCCAGGCAATTCCTTGGTTGAGGCTTTCCTCAACCAAGTTGACAGTTACAGTGAAGCAGAACAGCTTTGCAAAAGTCAATGCTAAGAAAATGAAAACTATCCTAGTTCTGGAAGAAATCAGAAAAGTAATGAAAATGGATATTTTCCCAGTTTGGAAAAAAAAAACAGAAGAGAAATGAAAATGAAATTCTGTAAACCAGAAGTAATATGAGAGAAATATTTTAATCATCAGAAAAAACCATGTGGACTATAAGAACTTTAAACACTCAAAGTTAAGACAAACAGTCTGTTTAAAATGGGGCCGATGGTGACAGCAGAGGCTTCCATAGGTTAGCTACACTGAGAAAACAAGTGACATAAACAAGACTAAATATCTCAATCATTAGGAAAATGGAAAGCAACATTTCACTGAGAATGTACTTGTGCCATGCTGGAATGGCTCAAAATTGAGAAAACTCAGTACTGCAAAGGTTGTGGGACAGCTGAAACGTTCACACACTGCCAAAGGCTTTACAAAAAAAAATCACTCATTTTAAATCCACAATATAATTTTCATAAGTTAAACATGTCCTTATTATATGACTCAGCAAATATATTCCAAAGTATTTCTATAAGACTAGCGAACGCCATTACTACTCACAAAAACACTGTACATGGCTATTCATATTAGAAATCTTAAGATAGGCAAGAAAAAATGTACATCAACTGGTACTATGCCCATACAAACATAATAGAATGCATGTTAGAAGAAAATAAGGGACCTCTAGGGATGCTGACAGAGAGGAACATGGAAATATTCTGTCTAGACTGTGGTGACTATGTTAAATTCTCCACTCTAACAAAACACCTGAGTGCAATGACTTAAGAGAGGAAGGATTTAGTCTGATCCACACTTTCAGAAATTTCAGTGCTTCACGGGAACAGAGGCATGGTGGAGCAGAGAAACTCACATCACGTTAAGAGGCTAGGAAACCAAAGCCCAGACTGCTTTCTCCATTTTCACCTTTCCTTCTACCCAGGCCACAAGCCTTGGGAACAATGACACCTATATTTTGGGAATATTCCTCCTTTTGTTAATTCTCTTGGGAAACACCTTCGCAGACAACCCAGAAGTGTGCTATACTAATCTCTCAGACAGTCAAGCTGACAATTAAAAGTAACCACCACAGTGATAGATACACAATCACAGACGTTTGTCAAAGCGTATCAAATTGCATTCCCATAAACACACTGAACCATATTCTTTAAGAGTGTAAACTGTGCATTATATCATAACATGAAATAAATAAATGGATTGTTTTTTATTTTTTAAAGCAAATTATTTTCTGTCTTTGTGTTCTGACAGGAGGAGACTCTGCATCAGAGAAAGAAGGGCGATATTTTCAGCAGCTATTAATTAAATGCCCACAACATGCCAGTCACCTTGCTGGTGTAGTGGACTCAATGATGTGTGAGAAACATGACCCATGATTTCCAAAACATATTAATAAAAACAATGTCATACTGTTAATAAAATTCAGTCAACAAGAAGTCACTCTGCCACTGATTGATGAACTAAGGTTCCAAGTGAAAGCAGAAAGATGTGTTTCTGTTTGTGTCAGGTATAAGAGGGTGAACTCAGGGCCTTGTTCATGGTTAGTATGCCCTCTACTACAGAGCAATATTGCCAGCCCAGCAGCAAGAAGATTTTTCACTTGATATTCAGGGCATCCAACAGGATTAGTAGGGAATATAGATAAAAACAGAGCAAGGTATTCTCCCAACAGTAGTGAAGCCATGGGATATTTGGGGGCAGAAGGTTTCTTTATGTAAACTGGAAGTTTAAAGTAGTTTCAAATTGCATAGATCTTGGGAACTTGGAGTTTTCTCAAAGACATGGAAGGTCATTTCAAAGACAAAAGCAAAGGTGGAAAAACACACGGACCTTTAAGAGGGAAAAAAGTCTTAATTTTGATATGGCATTGAAGATGGGAACTGAAATACAAGTTACAGGAACCATGAAACAGAAAAGACATGATTGACTGAGTGGGACTTTGGGATTCATAAAGAATCAGAATGACCAAATGCAGGTAATTTCTGGAAGTCTGTGAGCTGCTTTTCTGTTTCTGTTGTATTTAAAATACAGACTTTGAATTTAAAGTGTAAAAAAAATTCAGCACCATGTATGATAATCTTCCTTTATAAAAAAGAAAAAAAATAACTCAACGTCATAACAAGAGCTATGTGTGTAAACTTTAAAATTTTATGTCTCGTTGTCTTAATCAAATGACTCTCACATAATTACCCCATTGTATATAAAGAAATCAGTAAAAAATAACACTCACTTTTCCATGTAAAGACATTAAGATGAGCATAGGTTTGATCATCTGCTCAGGGTCACTCCATATATAGGCAGTTAAGCCAGAGCTAATCCTAAATACTGTACCTCAAAGTCCAAGACTGGGCTTCTGTAGCCAAGTTTACAAATCTAAAGTGAGAGGAACCAAGGCGAACTGGGATGAGCACACCAATTTCTGCAGCAATGTGTCATTCTTCAATTAGTCCATTAAACAGAAGACAGTTCAATAAAAGTAGGTAATGGCTTTGCGCTTTAATTGTCATTAGGCCTAAATTACAGAGGTATTTTTCATCAGTTTCCAGGAAAGCCCAGAGAGCGGGAACAATGAAAGCTGGAGAAGGTACTGATTTCTTTTTCTTTTTGAAATGATGTTACCTGAGTCTAAATGTGGGCAACTCTTGCATAAATCAATGATCCCTTAATTGCTGAACTCTAATGCTATTCATCTCCCTCAAAAGGAATTTCTTGGAGATAGACTTTCCAAACACCAACCAGAATCCATTCATGGAAACTAGGCAGGGTGATCCATTTCTCCCAACACTGAGATTTTGTCTAACATTTTTCAAACTTGATTTGGTAAAAGACAGAATGAACACTAAGACTTTGCTAACATCTAAATATCTTTTATGAAAAATGTAAGGGTGAATTCTGGAAACCTAATACACCACTCCTGCCCAGTTGCCCACATGAAGATCATGTCTTATAGTCACACTGTGTCTTGATTTCTTACCTGTAAACAGAAAAACAA